>NW_013666602.1:298757-307186 GCF_000517525.1 Limulus polyphemus | reverse complement strand
AAGCTAGACACCTTCTTCCAAGAATGGTGCAAAACACTTGCTTTTAAAACATCAATTATTGGTATTTCTCCTGCTCTGACTTAATATCCATACCTGGTTCCATTTCACCATCATCAATTCCTTCAGTCACTTTGACTTCAGCTTGATGATATCTGGTTAGCTCAACCTCTCTTTTGCAGCAATGTCTGCAGTCATTTTTGCAGGGTTTTCGTCTCAGTCCATCAGCATTTCATTGAGATTTTCTTTCTATGTATTCAATATCATAATTATACTGGTCTATCTTTCCGATCAACGTGCCAGTTGTCCCTCTGGGTTCTTTAATGATCTTAACCAGCGTAACACAGCATGGTCTGTCCTGATGATAAAGGACACTTGTAGACGCCGAAAAAACTACTATCTAAGATGACTGTGTTTTGATCAGGATAATATGTCAAGGTCGAAAGAAGTCTTTCAACACATTACGGCAGGGATGGCATGAACACATTCATTCCAGGGTATCCAGAAAAAGAGTGAATAGGAGAATGACCAAACAAAGTTATTTTGCAAAAAGGTCTACCTGCAATCTGATATTTACCAGAACTTGCCACCATCACTGTGTTACTTGGGCACGAAAGCATGCCAACTTACAGTTAGGAAACTGGCAACATGTCATATTTTCAGGTGAGTCCCATTTCTGGCTTGTTAAAGCTGATAGTAGGATTTATGTTTATCATTGGCCAAGAGAACAGATGAGGGAATACACACTAGGTAATGCAGTACATGTTTGTGCAGCTATTTATGATGGTGAAAAACTGCTCATCATATCCTCCAGAGAAATATCAGTGGCGCCTCCTACAGGCATTACATAGAGACGATATTTGTGTCAAATGCTATGACAAGGTTTGGCAATAACTTTGTGTTCCAAGATGACAATGTCACTGCCCACAGTGCACGTATTGTACAGGATTGTCTCGACCAGGAGCACATTACAAGATTGCCGTGGCCAGCAAAGTGTCCAGCTTGTAATCTCACTGAGAAGTGTTGGGCAGAACTGACCGGAAAGTTACTAATCACGACTCTAAACCATCTACTGTAGCTGAGTTGCAGCGCCTTCTAATGACATGATGGGATGAAATCATATTAGATTACATCAGTAACCTCATGGAAAGCACGCCACATCACTTTGTGGCGATTCTTAGAATATGAGGAGGACCAACCAAGTACTGAATATTTAATATGAATAAGGCTATAGACACTACTTATAATAATTTGATGTTATATTTTGTCATTATATATGTTTTGGTAAGGTTTTATTGTAATACTGAAATACACATCTTTCTACAGGTGTCTGATAAAATAGTTTGCTGTTCTAATAAATCATTCATGATGTCCATAGAACATGTCTCATTATACAAATTTTATATGTAAATGTTTAATATAACATGCATTTCTCAGTTTGATGGTGCTAAGTGTATGTGTATTCCATCTTATTAATAATGATCTTATTTGCTACAAAGTATGCCAAGTGTTGGCCAAGACTGTACATCCAGCTTTTTTCAGTGATGTACAGTCTACTTGTATGGTAATTTTCCTGCTATACAAGTAGTGGTGCTAATTATTGACCTATACTACAACTGCTAGCAGTCCCTTCCTTGGCATACAGCATGTGTTCAAAAGATGTTAGCTTGTAGATTGTAAGCATTATTACACACTCTAGAATGCTTTATCTATGACAACTTAACATCAGTTCTACTATCAGTGCCATCTGTAACTAGGTTAAATGAAAAAATTGATGGGAATAAGCTAACACTAGTGCCCCAGCCAAAGTATGCTTTAGAGACTGGAATACCTGCTCACATTCATGGGGCATCATAAGTGAATACTAGCCTTAGTCAATGTAAGCAGTGGTATAATTATCTTTGAGAAATTGGGTACAAACTGTTGATAGTATCACACAAAACCTAGAAAACTGCAGATATCTCGTCTGATCTCACACTGAGATCTTAGACTATTGCAGTACAAATTATTTCATTCAAAAGCTGTCATATGCAATTTCCTCGACAGAGGGAATGAGCAACGTATAAAAGTGACCTCTATGATCTCATTTACATGATAGTTAATGTTGGACCAACATACCTTTACCAAAGTCAACTACGTACCAACTAACCTATTATCAGCCAACATTAGCTTAGTTTGGTCTTTTATCTGAGAACTACTCATTTCCTCACATTGAGAGAGTCTCCTGTTGTAGTTATTGTATAACGATGACAATGGAACTGGGAAGCCTTACTGTTCCAGAGAGAGCTTTGGCAGCTGCATCATAGCAACTAGGAGGTGCCTTTGGCAATGGAGCTGTCAGTTGACATTACTGTAAAGTAAAACCTTAATGGACGTTGCTAACTCTTGAAATTGTCTTGAAGATACGTCAGTTGATAAGATACTGCAGGTGCATTTTACTCTGCTTCAGTTCCCAGTTTGGTTTACCCCCTCAAACTGTGTCTGTTCCAATGTCCACTCTAGTGTAATTGTCTTGGGCTTTTTACCACATAAAAAGTTTCTCTTAGAAACTTTTTGTTTCTGAGACTCGTGTGTTATACGAGTTCACTAAACAGCCTCTTTATGAACTTATTCATAAGGACTTCCTTACAATCCACGAGTGATATTCTCAAGAAAGCTTTCTCATCCAATCACCTCAGATTGTTTGTGCCAGTAGCCAAAGTCTTGAAATTGATACTATGGGTCACTCAATTCTTCTCAGGGTTAAATCTGTGGTGCAGCTTAGTGACAGTATGTCTGGTGCATCAAGCTACTCTTCATCCACGTGCTGTAAGGATGTATCACTAGATATTACACCACATGTTTCTGTGTTCGACCTTATCAGGAGACCACTTACCATAAATGTTTGTGGAAATGGTCTGGTTCCTCTTTTGTTATCCACTTAAATACGGCAGATCAACCTATTTCACATGTCTCCACTGTGAAATGATAGCGTAGCATGTACCTGCTTCTAGTGTCTCTATTTCTGTACAGGTGAAACACTGTTAGCAGTACTGAGGGGAGATCTTGATATTTTGGAAGTCTATCGACATGTGCTTCCCTGCTTAACAGATAAATGATGCAATACATAGGAATGTGAATCTGTTTTGCACTCTGCATTTACCTCAGCCATTAAACATAGTCTCGGGCAATATTACTATACCAAGTCTGAAATGTAATAAATAATTAAAACCAACATTCCATATTTATACAAGTTTAAAAATTTAATTAATGCAACTTCCTCCTGCAATCTGCTCTTGACAGAATATATTCATTTAAGGTGTGACTTCTCTAACCTATCTTCAAGATGCGCCTTAAGAACCACAACTCAATTGCTTCAATCCTCTTTTCCATACTTGGCAATACTGTGTGAAATATAGATTATGCTTGGCAAAATACTGCACTACATTGCCAGTTCTTTCTGCAGGTTAAAGTTTTCAACTAATTTGAGCAATCTCACATACTGTTTTTTCATTTGCTACAGGCATCTACTAGACGAGATAATCCACCACCCTATGACTCCAATGGCTTCAACTAAAGGCGACCCAAAGACTACATCAACTAGAGAGTAGTTGTCTCATTGTTACCCTGACTGTTGACTGTTAAACTGCTGGATGCAGTTTAACCTCATACCAGGACCAGCCTCAGACATCATATCTTAATAAATAGACAAGAATCCATACAATGATAAAAACTGCACATTAAGATCTAGGTCATTAAATAGACTGAGGTCTAGACCCTGGGTAAGAACGACCTGGACTATTGTTAAGGGAGACCTAATTCATTTGGTAAAAGTAAATGACTAAGAATCAGCAGCTGGAAGACCATAATGAATGGTAAAGATCCACAGAGGACATAAATAACTTTCTGTAAAATCTCAAAAAAAGCATTATAAATATATGTTATATTTTAGTTGATTTTGTCTCTCACGTTTTACCAAAACAAATCAAACCCATAAAAAAATCTCAGTTACAGGCATATAAACTATTAAAACAATTAAAGTTTATCATTTTTTCATTAAAACTGAATAAAATTATGTATATGGTTATTTCAGCATTGATGATAACATTATCATAACATTAAGCATTGGCGTATATCCCATTCGAAGAAGAAACATAAATCGTGTTATTTTTTCTGAATAAAAAGTGATTGCCTCTGTGGCCATATTGAGTGTTTCCTATCCTACTACTTTACTAATTTGGTTATGTAGCAATTACGTATTCTGAGGTTTTTTTAGTTATATATTTGCTAAGTTTGATGCTTTCAATATAGCTTAACATAAACTATGGACAACATTTGTCCTTGCCCACCTCCTTTTGGGAAAGTGGAAATCTACATCTATCCATTACTTTTCAGGAAATCATTCATTCCCCTTTTAACTTCATGTAAGGTGCTGGCCTCCATTACTGCCGACAGCAACTCTTTCCATAAGGCAATCGTCTTGTTAGAAAAATAAAACTATTAACTGGATTATCCTGTCTTTTCAGAATACAGTACAAAGAAATCAGGCCTTCATCCTATTAATCCTCTGGATAACTTCATAAACTTCAATCAAATCATCTGCTAGCCTTCTTTTCATAAGAGAAAATAAGCTGAGAGATACTAATCTATCCCTGCAAATAACCACTCCATCCCTTAAATCATTATAGTAGCCCTCCTTTCAACCCTTTTCAGTACATTAATATCCTTTCTTCGATAAGGAGATCAAACTGAGGCCTAACAAGTGATTTGTATAGAGAAGCTTTTGTCTTGCAATAAGTATGTCTATAAATACACCTGAAAGATCTATTAGCTTTACAATTCTAGCAACAGACCACTGCTTCAATAGCTTGTATGCCTTTTTCATCACTATGTCAAGATATGTTTATTCAGTTATGCTGTTGTTTTGGTTTCATTTATATTAAATGTGTGGTCCAAATTGTGATAATCCATATCTATCATCTTGCAGTTATTATAATTCAAGATAGTTTGTGAAATATTTGTCCAATTTACCAATTGATCCAAGTCATTCTACAATAAGTGAACATCCTTTATAGATTTAGAAATACCCAATAGTTTAATGTCAAAAGCAAACTTTACTAAATTACTAATTATGCCCCTACCAATATGATTAATGTAATTAATAAAGAGCAAAGTCCCAAGTAGCAACCATTGAGGTACTCCACTGGTAACAATGGTCTAGTTTGACTGGAATCCATTAATAATAGCATTTTGATTTCTCACATTCATTTAACAAGTATTTGTCCAATACCCACCTTATCCAAATAACAAATACCACCAATAAAAAAATAAAAAATTAGTAAGGCAAGATTTCTATTTGGTGAATCCATATTGAATTTCATTTGCGATATCTTATTTCACTAAATAATTTTTAAAGCTTATTTTATCAGATTTATAGAGTTTTCCACAAAAAATTAAAATAAAATAAAACTGACCTATAATTTCCAGACCAGCGTTTAAAAAATCTTTTAAAAAGTGGAGAAACCTAAGCATCTGTCCAGTCCCTATTGACCTACTAAACATGAAAAAGGGAGACTGGGATATCTAATCTCTAACTTCATTTAAAACCATGCAGAAAAGTTTGCATTTTCTGGTACTTTATCTACTTTTTGACTTTTAATTTATTTCTACTTATTACCAAGATGCTAACATCTGCGTGATTCAGGTCGATTCTAATATTTATCATAGATTATTAAAGTTAAGGACTCTAACTAATATCTTCTCTTGGAAAATAGAACAGAGAAAAAATTCAAAAGCTCAGCCATCTCACAATCTTCCATAATACCCTTCCTATCAGGATCGTCTAAGGGCCCAATCCTCATTATAATATTTTGCTTACCTCAAACATACTTGAACATCTTTAATATTAGTTTTAAAATTATCAGCTAGCAATTTCTTATTAAGAACAGACCTATTATTCCACATCTCGTCTTCCCCACTATCTGAAAGTTTTTAATCACAGTGCCTAGACCTATATCCATTCTGCATCATAGTTCTGATAACAAAGTTGCATGGCTTTTACATCCTCAGTGTCCAGACGTTCTGGGATTTCTTTGAAGAAAGTGGTGGTTTTTCATCTGGCTCTCCTGTTATTATGATGTCTAATAGTCACAAAAGTGGTCCATGAGGCTTTGGTAGATGGTGGGAGCTTTTTTCCCTTCTCTTTTTCCCGAGTCAGTAATGCAAGGAACCTTCTTTGGCTAATGCACTATGTTGTTTCAAAGCAACTTATGGCTGCAACAATTATTAATAGAGCAAAAATGGCAGGTGGTCGATGCTAACATATAGAGGAATGATTACTCAGCTTTGACATCTGGTTCTTCCATTAACTGGAGGAGAAGTAGTGGAATGTGTCTACATGTATCAACAGACAGGTATGGTTCATACATCTACCACACTTTCTAGTGAAACATATCTATATGAATTGACAGACAGGTATGGTTCACACATCTACCACACTTTCTGGTAAAACATATCTACATGTATCAACAGACAGTTCTGGTTCATACATTTACCCCAGTTTCTAGTGAAATATGTCTGATTGACAAGTCCAGTATATCAAAGCTACCATACCTTCTAGTGAAATATATTACCATGTATCGACAGAAGATCTGGTTCATACATCTATACACATCTCTTCAAATATATCTACATGAATTGACTGTAAGCACTTGCTCATATATTTTAAAAACAAATTTACTGGTAAATTACTATATGTATCAATATACAGAGGTACATACACATAGACCTACTTTGTACTAAATATTCTCTACGTGTTTCAACAGACAAAGCTACTTCCCTATATCTACACATATTTTCTACTGAAAAGTCACTACACATACTGACAAACTGGAATACTTATACATATCTATCGATACTTTATAGTAGAAAATGAATGCAGGTATTGAAAGATAGTGTAGTTCAAAATTCTACACATATATTCTATTGAAACATGACTACATGTATCGACTGACATAAATACCTCTATTCATCTATACACACTTTCTAATGGAAAGTGACTACATGCACTCACAGATATGACTTGTTCCTTCAACTACACACATCATTTACTGAAACGAGTCTGTGTTTATTGACATACTGGGATACTTAAATACATGCACATGTACATTTTACTACATGTGTCAGCAGACAGATCGTTCATACCCACTTTTTATTGAAATATGTAACTACATGTATTGAAAGTCAGGGCTGGGTCATAAAGTTACGGATACTTTCCACTAGCATCCTAAACAGAAATTGAAGCTGTTACCCAATTCACACCGAGTTCCCGAGTACTTAATGCTTTTTCTCCCTATTTTTAATGACTGGCCTTATACTGAGGGGTTTATCTATAATATTAAAAGGGTGTGTCTGTGTGTGACCCCCATAGCTCCAAGAGGAAAGAACCAAGACAACTGATATTTTACACCCATACTAAGTGGACCCTGAGGGTGTGCATCTGGGTATAACTTAACTTATCCACGCATACACGTGCATGTGCATACGCATCTTTTTAATGAGGCAAGCTAGCAAAAAATCACTTAGAAAAGAAGTGGTTCCTTGTTTAACAACTTCTAATATATAGAAAATCCAGTGCATTTCGGCAAGAATGCGTTTCAACAATGGATTTTAAGTCATGTTGCTCAGCAATAAAAGCACAAACTAACATTGTTGTTAGTCTATGTGCTGAAAGTATAAAATGAAATGTATAAACTTCAAAACTAAAAAAAATATGTGTTGTTTTCTAATTTAGAGTCTCCATTGATTAAAGAGGTTTGTTTTTATTATTTAAGATTAAAATTAGATCAGTATCTTAAATTTCATGTTAAAGTGTATGAACCTGGCTCTAGGTTAGGTTATCTCACAATATGTTATAAGAAAAATCAAGAGTGATTTGTGGTGACATACACTGCCGTTTATATATGTTAGACAACGTGATGTATAGTGGCATAATTGAGGCAAGATAGCAAAAAACAACATAGAAAAGAAGTGGTTTCTTATATAACAACTTCTAATATATAGAAAAAGCCAGTCCTAATATCCCGAGCGAAGCCTGGTACATTCGCTAGTGATATAATACAAAGTGTTATTAATGGGTATAGTATAAGCTTTATCACGAATAGATTAAATGTGGGTTTTAATTTATTATAAGGTAAGTTCTAACTCACGTATGAACATATAAAGCAAAATCTTCGTTGAAAGTGAAACTTTGTCGTCAGATATTTTACTCATTGAACCCTTTGGATACAGTTCACAGGTGAAAGGCCATGTCATCTCGTTTGTTGACTCACATTCAAAATTTTAGAACTATTCATTACTTAATTTGTTAATTTAAAAGTAAATAAAAAAAACAACAGATAAACATAGATTTTCTGTGTCACGTTGTATGTTGAATGCAGCACTGGTTCAATTAG
>NW_013666602.1:291091-298614 GCF_000517525.1 Limulus polyphemus | reverse complement strand
ACCCCGCTCACCTCTTTCGAATTTTTGAAATGCTCTCTTATAAACATCGGAAGCTCAGACTGCCCCCTAGTAGTTTTCTAAGTCTTTCTAACGTACCTAGCGTCATTTCTTTCTTTTAAATCAAGATTTAAACTCGAAATTTCATAGTTTTTTTTAGAGGAAAATACATCTTAGTTACTAATCTTGATAAATTATAGTTGAATTCTATGGTATTGATGTAGTAATTCATGATTTTTTAGTTATTCAAAAGTATATATAAAACCTAAAAAAATATTTTGTTTATGTCCTCCACCTGCAAAATTTTTAAAGGCTTAGCAACCTACTTCAAGAAGCAGCTGAGTTCAAAGGTCGTAACTAGAAGAATTAATTGTTTATTTCTTTATTTACTGGTCTATGTTTTAGGAAAAATAACATTAAGAACTTATTTCAAAATAGCAATTATCTATATACACATGTATAGTGTATAATAATTGAAATGTGACTGTATTTTGCAAAATACTAGTAGAATAAAACACAGCCAAGACAAGTTTCTTTGTACAGACCAAAGTAACCTTTGTGTTATTTGATACCGTAACATGAGTGCACGTGAGCTACGTCATTGTAACTTCTGTATTGTTAGCCAGATACGGCTGAAAGGTCAGTATAATAAAAATAATAAATATATATAAATATATAATGTTACGAGATTTAATCTATTTCGTCTAGACATTTATGTTTTCGTGTTATAATCTGTGTTCATTCTAGAACGAAAGAGGCATAATTTATGATTATTTCCCAAATTTGTATGGTGGTTGCGATATCGGTCAAAGTTACCGAACCCGCACAGAGATTAATTACTGAAAATAACAGATAAAATATAAAGTTTTTTCTTGAGAAACATTTGATAACTATTTAGATATTATAAAGATTTCGCATGTGAAATTTCGAAATTTTCTGATGCACAAAAGTATTTTTAATGTTAAGATGAAAATAACTTTGCATGATAGATAGGCAAGATGTGAAAAGAAAAAAAAGGCATGAGAAAACATTGCTTTACAAACCTTAAGACTTAATAAAAATTAAATATTTTGCATATACAAGCATTGTAATATTTACTGATACTCTGCCGAATTTCGTTAACATTCGCTTACTAATTTAAAAGTTTTAGCGTTAAATCTATAACAAGCACAAAATGGTTACATGGTCGGTCTCAGGGACCGAGCCCGGATTGAAAGAGTGAATGACCTCTAATTCTGTTTGATTGGCTGTTAGGGTTAAGAAGGAATCTAGCTTTGAAACACCTGCACTGGACAAAGACAAAGGTAGTTCTAATTTAGAGCCCACATTCAAACGAAAACGTTAAAGTGCTGTATACCATAATTCAAAGCTGTATAAACCACCCAATTCATACCAATTTTTACAAGAATGTATGGTACTATGATGGGCTTTCGGGTCAAACAGAAGGTAAAAGTGATGGGAATTTGTAGCCGCTGGCATATGCAAGATTTCTTGAGTAAAGAGAACAGTACATGTTTACGACCTATCGAGATTTGGTTAACTAGAATATAACAGAAATTCAAAGTACAAAATTTAACTAGAAAATGCAACCTACGGTGGCTCATTGGTAAGTCTAAGGGCTTATATCCCTAAAAATCGATTTCAGATATCCTCAGCTGGCAGAGTACAGATAGCCCATTGTGTAGCTATGTGCTTAATAAACTAAAAACACACATTGTGAAATTAAAGTAAACAAGACAGATATGAGTAAATATAATACTGAATGAAAGAAAATGCAGATAAATTGAGAATAAAACATAATCATAATATAAACTTAATTTAATCAAAATTGTAGTTGAATACATATTTATAGTTTGCCTCTGGTAAAGCCGTTGTTAGGAACAACTCAAACTCTGAAGTGCTTTTCTTGAATGTGGTAGCCATTTTCTGGACTCTATCTTTGACTCGATCCAGGTTCCCTTCACATGTTTTGACAGCGTTAGACACATATCAAGATTTAATTAGGCAGATGATTTAATAATGCATTACTGATTTTTGGCATAGTGTCACCACACATGATGTCGGTGATGCATCAATGACGTGATGGCCAATTTTTCTGACCCTCTCACAATACACGGTTATGCAGTTCGCAATATTTAATGTGATAAATGTCAGGAATGAAAAATCCTAGTCAATTCTATCTGTGATAGTTCAAATATCAGCAAGCAATATAACACTAAACGTCATAATTCAAACAAATCAGGGAAGAATGTTGCCTAGACATGATATAGCATACGAGATACAATAAATTTGTGGTATTAATGATACTTGTCCCAAGCATTAGATAATTATCTTTAACTTCTGATCAAAGTAAGCTATCTTCAGATAGATTGTACACAAAATATGTTTATCAACTGACACTACTTAAAAACAATAGGCACAAATATTTATGATTTCAGTCCATAAAGACAAAATCTACGAATATTCTAGTTGCCTCAACTGCAAAATATTTCTACATCGACATCGATCAAAACAATGAAGTTTCAATGTTTCTCATTTGGTTAGGTGTATATTATTTAGCAATATCATGTTTTTTAGAGTAAAATCACACTAGAATTTCAGTAAAAAACAAATCAAATTCATTCTTTTTTTTGCATTCAGAAAAAAACAAACAAAAAACGTGTTGTTCTCTCTCAGTTTATGCTAATCATTGTGGTCTTTTTTAAACATACACATCAATATTCCAATACATATTAATTTTCCTGGAAAGTTATGCTTTTGTATATTACATTCATCGACATAGTTAAATATATAAAATGTGGTCCAAATTATGGTAATATTTCTAGAAGCTAAAATAAATAAATATATATATGCATTATATATTAGTCAATGTACACTTTTAGCATATGACATAACAATTTGATTGCAAGCAACCATAGCAACCATTGCCAACATCAACCATGCTTTCTGTGCATTCACTGCCATAAGGCACCACTTAAAGAGTTAGAATACTCCAACTCATATGATATCACGTCAATAAAAGAACACCACCTTCTCTCAGTCACTGATTTTTCAATCATCTGGCTGTCCTAACAGCTGGTAAGACATCAAATTCCTGCTATAACAATTTGGAGGTCAATATTGGTAACGTGACCAATTAGCATGGCAAAAAGACTGTTCCTAACTTCTCAAGAAAGTCAAATATATACTGTCACCATCTTCAGTTAAGTCTACACCAAATAAAGTACTACTCCCGTAATAATAATCAGTATGATCTTGTACCTCTGTTTCCTAGAGTAATAGTTTTCAAGAAGCTTATCGATGATATATTGTGGTTATGTTTTTCATGTATTTGTTGCACATTTTATCACTTCTGCAGTTCATGGTTCACATTGTTTGAATGCCTAGAGGCAAGGAATTTATTTGTTCAGACAGAAACAAACTGCTTACACTTCAGTCATGTGACTCATCCGAAAATAGTCACCAGGTACAAACTTTTGTTTTGTTGCTCTTCTGTCATAACATTTCTTTTGTTCATTTGCTAATTCATGCACATTAACTATTACATTGGGAAAAGGGTCATGCATCAGATATACTGAAAACTGTATTTCTCATTCAAAAATGAGATTTGAAGAGCAACCACTTGACTGTTGCTCAAATTTATGGTAGCCATTATGGTGTATAGTAAATGATCTTCCCAGTAATTTCATTCATCAGTCAATGTTCAAAAAATTAGCTGAATCAAGTTGAAAATGATATGCTGAAATGCAGAATTTCTCCATACTTGACAAACTCTGCAAACTGAAATTGTTTCTTGAATCCAGATGAGTCCCTCCTCGTGCTCTGAAACATGTTATCCAATGTTCAGCTAAACACTTCTGTAACAACGAGTTATTGTATCAACCAGGATTAGTTTTAACCCATGTGGTGAAGTAATTAACAATGGACAGTGCATATTGCTTACTTTTCTGAGTTTCATAAGGAGGGCCAGATATATCCAGGGCATTTCTGTTAAAGTTATAGCCTACAACTTTCTGCCAGTTTTCCCTTATGTGTTTTACTTTCTTCTGGACTTTACATATGGCATAATGTTTAAACCTTTACTCAATGCCTTTATGTGAAAGTGGCGAAAAGAAAACATTTCAGCAAGTTTGCAATGGCATACAATACACCTCGACATCCCCCAGTCCTTGTACTCGAGTGCCTCTAGGATAACACTAGCTGCTTTAGACATTAGCTGTTATGTATTGTATAATACACGCACTTGTTACCAACCATACAAGTTCCAAATGCTACTTGAATCACCTTTATGTATAACAAATAGAACCCTGGCTACATCTGGGAATTTTGGTTGCTCTTTGGAAAGTTTTTGACTGATTATTTGGGACATCCATCAAAAATCAGAATGAATACCACCAAAATGGTTCATCATTACTGCTGCTACAATAGCTGTGACTATTGCATGGCGTCCAAGATCTGAATGTTAAACAAACAGACATAATTTTATCAGTTGGTAAGGTAATCCATTGCAGTTTCTGAGCCTGCTCTGGACAGAGTTGTAGAATAAAACTGCATTCCTGCAGTATTATTATCCCACAACAATTATACCTTCTAACTTTATAAAACTCATTGGTCATTTCATGATATATTGTCCAGCTGAACAAAAATTCAGCCATATAAGAATTAGCTGTGTTGTCTGAAAAATATTACAGTTCTTACTATACAGCTTATTTGCATCATTTCTGCCCAATTTCTCAGGGCAGTGATAATTGCAGATGGAAGCTCAATATCCAATGATTATGGACAAGCACTGGTAGAATACCATTGTGACATATAAATATTTCAGGTGGTATCTGCTTCCAAGACAACAAAATACTTCAAGAATCAGTTCTGTACTTCTGTGTCTATAGCATGCTATGTCCAATCCACTGTTTTCATTTCAAATCTGGTTGACATTTCTTCAGAATTCCAATTCATCTTTTGCACAAGAGAACATAGTGGACATTTCTGTTTCTGCATTATGTCCATCCATAAGATAACAATGCCTGAACAAAGACTGAAGCCAAGAATACTTTAGGGATGCATCTCATCCTTATTTAAAGTGTGTTATCAGAATGGAATTTTGAACTGCTCAAAGTTCCTGATATAAAGCGTGATGAAATAAGTTCTTGGCACCTCCATTACCTACTGCAAACTCAGTCTTGTGTCTATATATCATTATAGCAACATTCTAGGTGATGTAAAGTCCATGGATATCCTAACAAGCCAATATAATATTGAGTCTTGGCTGACTGCTGCACTCATCTAATTTGATGATCAGGTCCAACTCAGGCTCCACTAGATAAAGCTAGGCCTCCAGTGGCACAGCGGTATGTCTGCGGATTTACAACGCTAGAATCCGGGTTTCGATACTCGTGGTGGGCAGAGCACAGATAGCCCATTGTGTAGCTTTGTGATTAATTACAAAGAAACAAACAAAATAAAGCTAGTTGGACAAGCTGCAGGTAAAGTTTGCTATTTCTCTTTCTACACCTGTTGCAGTGTGATATTATCAAGTAATCTGAGTTTGTCATGAGTAGCAAAATAGTATCCATTGAATAACAGGTTCTAGAGGAAAATATTTATTAAAGTAAATCCCAATTCGCAATACTTGAGCTTCTGAAAGGGACTTGACACGCTTTAAAACACAATTAACCAATCTTTATTCAAAAACACAATCTAATTAGTGTGTATGCTTTGAGATGAATAATAGCACCTTTACTAGAAAAAGCTCTCTATATACCTCTTGAGAAAAACAGTGAAGTTCTATTTGCAGAAAAATCTGCCCCAGAATGAGGAAACATAGCATTATAAACAAGAAACAACAATTCTATTCTTCCAGATTTTTTGTACTACCCTAGGAAAAGACGCAGCTTGTGGTTTGGTTTGCTGAATCCGAACGAATAGTGTCAGTGCAACGAAATTACCAACGCATTTATGAAAAGGACCCACCAAACAAGAATAACATAAAAGCGTGGTTTGAAAAATTCATACCAACTGGTTGTGTGTTAGAACAAAAGGGAACTGGACGTCCAAGTGTAGCTGATGCAACAATTGATCGTGTGCAAAAGGCGTTTTTTAGAAGCCCAGAGAACTCCATTCGTCGTGCTTCCCTTGAACTTAACTTGCCGAAGAGTAATTACTGCAGGCCCTCGACTCAGATGATGAGCAAAGGCGCAAGTATCGCCTAGACATTCTTCGAATAACAAACGGTGTACATGTGGAAGTATACTAAGACAAGAAAAAATTCCTGAACTTTAAGCTTTGGGAACGTTATAAGAGCATAGTCAATCCCTTAGTGTGACGAATTGGTGGTACAATGCTGCTGACTGGCTGCATTCCATCTAGTCACTATTTCAAGATTATGGACCACGGTAGACAACCTTAAATACTTTGCCCTAAATACAAGTGCAAATTTTCTAATATGTATAGTGATTCTAGCAACTTTAAACAAAAAGCACTGCTATGACTACTTATAGAGACGGAAGTGTTCACCACACCTGAGAAAATTTCACACCTCTTCTAAATAATGTAGTACCTATATTTTTGTTTTTAACATATCTAAACACTAAAACCACACACAAAAGAGCAGTTAATGTATGATATAGATCGATAAAAATAATACATCACAAAGCATTAAAATTATCCTACTTCTTTTTGAGAAAGTAGGTGATCCAGTAATAAAAAAAGAATGACCAGTACATACATACCACTGGATAGATTAAATGTAGCTTTAAAATGTGACTGATAACAATACTCTAAGATGTATTGAAGTTATTAAAATACTTCTACACTTTTTTCACTTCAAAATCGTGTACGTTTAGTGTTCAATTGTTAACATTTTCTCCTCAAAACGTGAATTTCACTTAAAAAAAGATGGCGTAGAGAAGTGTTGCACGAAGGTTTACGACTCCCCTCGACTGCATAATGTTCAGTGCTAGTGAATAAACAACAACAATAAAAAAACAGTTAGATCTATTAGCAATAATAAACATAAAAACGATTTGTGTAGTTAATTCAATTTTGAGGTCGTCAACACCTTGTTAATGGCTTGTTTTTTGTTGTTAATCGCAAAGATACACAATGGGCTATACTTGCTGTTCTCACCGCGAGTATCGAACTCGCTTTGTAAGTCCTCAGTTTATCGTAGATTATATTCATAGCTTGCCTGTCAAAAATCACTATACCACATTCTCACAGTGACATATCACCTAACGCTCAATCCTGACCAAATTTTCACAGTGACATATCACCTAACACTCAATTCTGACCACATTCTCACAGTGACATATCACATCACATCCAATCCTAACCACATTCCCACAGTGACATATCACATCACATCACACCCAACCCTAACCACATTCCCACAGTGACATATCACGTAACACACAACCCTGACCACATTCACACAGTGACATATCACATCACATCACACCCAACCCTAACCACATTCCCACAGTGACATATCACGTAACACACAATCCTGACCACATTCACACAGTGAC
>NW_013666602.1:278564-290445 GCF_000517525.1 Limulus polyphemus | reverse complement strand
TGTTTTTTATGTTGTAGTAGGGGTTCAGCTTTAGCAACAGATTCTGTATAAAAGTAGAGAGTCCGATATCTCTTGTCTTGTGTTTTTTATGTTGTAGTAGGGGTTCAGCTTTAGCAACAGATTCTGTATAAAAGTAGAGAGTCCGATATCTCTTGTCTTCTGTTTTTATGTTGTAGTAGGGGTTCAGCTTTAGCAACAGATTTACCTTTTCGTGTATGCAGACAGGTCCTCAATGGGTTCACGTTTTTGAGTTCTGTATTTGGCCTAATAAATGGCCTTATACTATACTAATATAAGTTGAACCTGTTATCCTACGACCATTTAATAGCCACAGAGCTGGTTTTCGTCTGCCAGCCACACTACTCTGTGCCCCCCAGTGGCACAGCGGTATGTCTGCAGACTTACAACGTTAGAAACCGGGTTTCGATACCCGTGGTGGGCAGAGCACAGATAGCCCATTGTGTAGCTTTGTGCTTACTTCCAAACAAACAAACTTATTTATTAGCAGTGGCCTCTAACACAGTGAATGCCGACAAGCTAAGCGTTTTCAGAGGCCTTCTTTGAAAGTCTCAGAGTGTTCAGAATAGACTCCATTGCGACACAGATTTAAGATATCACTGCAATAAACAAAAGCTTCTTAAGAACTTGCTAAAGGGGCATTAGTGATATTGACTCTAACAAGGCAAAAGCATATTGACAGACTTTTTAAAGTGAAAATACTTTATTTACATAAATATAACAACAAAGAAAAATATAAATTCGGTATGTGATTTCCAGTTGGATAAAAACTCGCATAAGACGAACAAGTGAGATGCTACTCGTTTGAAAGCGTTAGAGAATTCACTTAACGATTGTAAGTTTCACTAGAAACTCTTTCTTAACTCTAGGTTCCCACCAATGAAAAATAAGCAGAGTTTACAATCTCTTTATCTTCTCATGTATCCGTTAGGTCACCAGCCAACCAGCTTATGAGATTACTAAACCTAATAACCATATACAAAGTCATGTACTGGTATACTATCACTAACCTAACCTTTCCTGTAAAATCTTCGCAGCTTTTCCTTATCGCCCGTGGAGACAAGCTTTGAAGCTATTATTCACTTTCAGACAGCCGTTAAAACAATTTCATGTAAATCCAAATATAATCAGGAAATCAATAAGCCCAGAGTGGGGCGAAGAGAAATCAAAATTTCTGACCACCCCTGCTTTTAAACCAAAATTCCTACCTCGATAATGATGAGAATTATCACGAAGGTAATAAGCCCCATGATAACGCTTAACTACAGTTCAAGATTGGTCATACAAGCTTAGGTATAGTGTTGAGATAGATTAAGTACAACAATCTGTGATGAAATGTTTGAAAAACAATACAACTAAATCTATTCTTTTATATTTTTAGTTTATGATAGAAGCAGTAATGTTTTAAAAAATTGGACATACAGTCATTTTCTCACTCTTTAGGTTAACGTGAACATTTATGATACTAGCCTAGAGGAGTTAGTGAATTGGTAAGTCGTAATATGTCAGATTTTGAGAGTCCATATGATTTTTAATACGAAGTAAAAAAGTCCTTCTTACATGAAAGATATGTAAAAAAAATCATCGTCCGTCGTATTGTCACACACAGGGGATCAGCATGACGCAATGACTTTGGGCTTGTAGACAGATGGTTGTGAGTTCGACAGCTGTTAGCTGTGGGTTAACATGTGATGGACTGGCAAGGAGAATGTGTTGTCACCATTATCATTCTCTTGTGCCAATTAAGCCAAAGTTCTGCACCTGATTCTATGTATCATTTTGCCGTGAGAGAGGTATTACCTTTACCTACTGACACATAAACTGAGTGCCAGCGCTAGAGGGGAGGCCTTCCACATGAAACGTCTTTGGCTTATCCAAGGTAACGCCGTGAATTAATCCACCTTTAGATTTGACCCCATTATACGTCTCATTGCCCCTCTCTGGAGCTGGGACTGGCAAACTAGAGATAAAACTTATCTACTGTGTTAAGTTATATATGTGATTAAAATCATGGTATTTCAACCTTTATAGTATCATGAAGACAAAAACAGTAAAAAACAAATATATATGGGAGTGCAGTTATTTCGAACCAAAGAAAATAATTAATCTATTAGTTTCTATGGTTACGTGTGGAATTTAATACACTAATTTGTTACTATTTATTTATTTATTTGAGTATATGCAACAAAACATCGTGTTTATATTTTCTCTTACTCTGCGAGTTATTTCATCCCGAAGAGAATGAACTTAAAAATTTGATACATCGCTCCTCCTTTCGTATAAACCTTAATATAGAACAAACAATTTTCTCTTTGTTGTCAGACTTTTTATGATTCAAAATGGCAACAACTCATTGTTTACTAATTCTACATCTTCTGGGAGGAATTGTAATGAGTTTGTTTGTTTGTTATGAATTTCGCGCAAAGCTACACGAGAGCTATCTGCGCTAGCCGTCCCTAATTTAGCAGTGTAAGACTAGAGGGAAGGCAGCTAGTCAACACCACCCATCGCCAACTCTTGGGCTACTCTTTTACCAACGACTAGTGGGAATGACCGTCACATTATAACGCCTCCACGACTGATAGGGCGAACATGTTTGGTGTGATGGGGATTCAAACCCGCAGATTGTGAGTCGAGCGCCCTAACCACCTGACCATGCCGGACCCACAAAAAAAATAGAGAAAAGGTAATGTGATGATAAAATCAAAATCATTTTCAATGTTATATCATATGTACTTCCCTAACTAACAAACTAGTTCATGAGAACTAGAATCTTATGTTTAAACATAAAAAAAAAAATCATTTAATAAGCCTTAAAAGAACTCGTTTTAATCAACAAATACTTTTATTTACATAAGATTATATTGACAAGTCCTCAAATGACGCTTGTGAAGAACGAAATCATTACAACACTACATAAATAATTTATATAAAAAAACCTTGCTCAAAAGTTCTAAAGGTGAAACTTTCATAAGAGAATATGTTGATTTTTATGATAAAATGGACAACTATTTCTTTTTAATTATATTTGCTGGATTTTCCTTGCAAAGTAGTAAGAAAAAAAATCATAATTTATTATACAGAAATAATAGCCCTCTATACCAAAGGCTTACGATAGCTTCATCGTCGCTCTCCCAAAATTCAGCATTTTACCAAAGGAATTAAGAAAGAAGAAAATACAAACAAAATTGTGTTATTATAAATACAAACATAATGTGGTGTGATACGTTACAAAAAAAGAAGCAAACATCCTCGATTCTAAAGGAAAATCAAGCTGAATTACAGGATTAGATCGGTGTATGATGTGACACTGTTCTTATCATTAAGAAAAATTCAAGATTTGAAAGGGTACCTTTTCCTCGTGAGTTATACATCCTATAAAATTCTAGTAATGTGTGAAGCCTGCCCGCTAAATAATATTTTATTATCATGGACTTCACCTGTATGTTATCTTTATTATTGTTTGTACTGTTATGATACATACGCCTGGCATGTTACAGACTATTTAGGGCAGTGATTCTGAACGTGGGGCGCATGCCCCAGGGGGAGGGGGGGGGATTTGAAAATGCTACAATAGGAAAAAATTTTCATCTGGGTGTGACGAGCGAAAAACGTTCCGTGACTCAAAACTAAATTTATAAATTTTACATTATATTTTTATACCCTTTCAACACCAAATTATTTTTATATTAAGGGGGCATCAAATTTTTTGAAGTGTCGAGGTGGGGCATGGAGCAAAAAAAAGGTTAAGAACCACTGATTTAGGGCATAAAGGCGTTTAACCATGCATAAAATACGCAATCATGAATCTTAGAATTACGAAAGCAGTTAAAAATAACAATGAAAAAGCTACCCCTTTCGAAATATAGAAGTGTTCTAGTCAGAGACAAACTGATATATTTTTTCTTCTTACAGAGTCAGATTGCGCTCGGTATATCGAGTTTCTGCAGCTTTGGAGCAAATCGGTTTACATTTCAAAGCATCACAATCAATTTAAAGATACTAGTCAACAGTTGACATATAAACAGAATAAAGTACGAGGACAGTATTTCCAATAAAATTGTATATCAAACATCTTACGCACATATAACGTACATTAAGTGAATACTTCTACCTTTCGCTCCCATAGTTATTTGAAACAAACTGTTATTAGACTAATAAAGAAATCTACGTTGATTAAGGCAATTCGTTTTCAAAAAGTTCTGACCTGAACAAGGCATTAATTTTATAATCAAAATTTCTGTATGCTAACAGAGAAAGAGATGAGCTAAAGAGGACTGTTACTTGGCCAGTCAAGATTTTTAGACTGAATATAACAACTGATTCATTAGTTGAGGGTCCTGAATGAAAGAAAATATTTGGCTATAGTCAGGTGTTATGAGTTGAAGAAAACTGTTTGGCTAATCAAAAGTAGTAAATTATAAAATAGTATTTATGCTAGTTGGGAGTTCTGGATAGCAGAAACAAGTACTTGTCCATTTGTCTGTGCTCTTTGCGGTTTATAACAGGAGTAGCATTGAACTTAAATAGAAATTATCTTTTGAAATTACAGGTTTAGTTATAGAAATAATAATAGTACTATTTTGTGTACTGTGTACACACAAATATGCCTAAGACCTGAACGAATTTAATTACTACCTTGCCAGATTTGATGGGTCTGGCTCCTGAATTCAAGTAGATACTATCATGTCAAACTACAAAGACATGGATACTGGATGATACTATCTTTCAGAGCTACATAGGTCTTAATCCCGAATTCAAGTAGATATTAAGTTATAGAACTACGTAGGTCTGGCTACTGAATTCAAGTAGATATTAAGTTATAGAACTACGTAGGTCTGGCTACTGAATTCAAGTAAATACTGTCTTTTAGACCTACATATATCTGGATCATTAAAGTAGATTCTATCTTGTACAGCAACATAGATTTGGACTTTGAATTCGAATAAAGACTATTTCGTAGAACTACATAGGTCTGCCTCCTGGATTCAAGTAAATACTATCTTGTAGAATAAAAATAAGTCAGGCTCCTGAATTCAAGGAGACGCTATCTTGGAGAACTCCATACGCCTGGATCCTGAATTTAAGTAAATACTATATTGTAAAATTTCATAGGTCTAACTTCAAGAACATGCTATTTTATACACCTACATACGCCTAGATCCTGAAGTACAAGAAGATACTGTTACGACAGCGAAGGTCACGTGACTCTAGTAACACGTCATGCACTTCTAGAACGTTCATGAAACCGCGCGAGGTTACTAGATTCGGTATTCTTGTACATATAAGACGGTCAAGACGTGACGGCAACAATGTGTAATTGAACTGCGGACAGAGAGAGAGAGTATTGTTGAGTCGAGCACGTGAGACGTTCGCTGTGAATTATAGCGTTTGTTATAACGTGACTGTGGAAATTAAGTGTATTGCAAAGTTGTATTGAGAAAGAATAAACTAGTTTTATTTAGGAAATGACTTGTGTCGCTAAAGTTTCATCGGAAAGAAATTATACGGGAAATTAACTAACGACCGGAGGCGTAACAATACTATCTTCGAGAACTACACTGTACATAGGTCTGGCTCCTGAATTCAAGTAGATACTATCATGTAGAACTACATATGTCTGGCTTCTGATTTCAAGTAAATACTATCTTGAAGAACTACATAGGCCTGGCTCCTGAATTCAAGTAGATACTATCATGTCTGGCTCCTGAATTCAAGTAAGTACTATCTTGTAAAATTACATAGGTCTGGCTTCTGAATTCAAGAGAATACTCTTGTACACCTACATACGCTTGGATCCTGAAGTCAAGTAAATAGTATTTTGTAGAATTACATTGATCTGGATCCGGAATTTAAGTACGTACTATCTTGTTGGACTTCATGGGTCTGGATCCTGAACTAAGGTAAGTAATATCTTGTGGAATTACGTAGGTCTGAATTCTGAATAAAATAAGTACTATTTTGTAGAAGTTAATAGGCCTAGATCCTGAATTCAAGTAGATACATAAGCTTGGGTCCTGAACTAAAGTAATATCTTATGAGACTACACAGTTTTGTGTCTTGAACTAAAGTAGATACTAACTGATGAGTTACACATGTCAAGGTACCAAAGCAGGGTTAGGCAATACATTGTAAAGAACAATACATATATCTAGGTACTGAAGTGAAATGGAACGTACCTAAGTTCTAAATTAAAGTATGTAATATATTGTAGAGTTATACTGATCTGTGTATTAAGTTAACTAGTACTACGAGTTATATGAAAGAGTTAAATAGGCCTAGGCTCATAACTAAAGTAAATACTATCTAGTGGAGCTAAGTACTAGGTTCTGAACTGAAGAAGATACTACCTAGTGAAGTTAAGTAGACCTAGCTTCTGCACTAAAGTTGATGCTATCTAGAAAAGCTAAGCAGACCTAGATTCTCAAATGAAGTAAGTACTATCTAGTGGAGCTGAGCAGACGTATGTTCTGAAGTAAAGTATGTACTACATAGTGAAGTTAAACAGGCTTAGGTTCTCAACTAAAGTATATATACTATCTAGCGAAGCTGAACAGACCTAGTTTCTGCACTAAAGTTGATACTATCTTAGGAAGCTAAGCAGGCTTAGATTCTCAACTAAAGTAGATATTATCTAGTGGAACTAAACAGGTCTAGGTTCTGAATTAAAGTAGATACTATCTAGTAAAGCTAATCATTATGTTCTGAACTATAATAGGTACTACCTAATGAAGCTAAGCACTAAGTTGGGAATTAAAGTTAATATTATCTAGTGGAAATAAAACACTAGGTTCTGAACTAAAGTAGACACTATCAAGCGAAATTAAACAGGCCTAGGTTCTGAACTAAAGAAAATACTATTTAATGAAGCCAAGCAGACGTAAGCTCTGAACTAAACACTGTCTCGGAAGCTAAGCAGGATTAGGTTCTCAACTAAGATAGATACTATCTAGTGGAACTGAGCAGACCTAGCTTATGCAGTAAAGTGTATACTATCTAGTGGGGCTAAGCAATTCTATGTTTTGAACTAAAGAAGTTGCTGTCTTGTTGATCTACAAAGGTCCGGGTCCTGAGTAAAAGTAGTAACTACTTTCTCGTGCAAAATTTTTGTTGAACATATCTGACTTATAACCAATCATTGGTTGTATCGCAGATTTTTCATTATTTACCATAGGATGTGTGACAAAAGGAATATTTGTGAAATTGCATGAATAATCTTGAAAACTGGATTGATGCAAATATGTCATTTTCTGATAATTCTGGCAAATTGTAAACGGCAAGTGTGGTGATGATGTAGAAGCACCTACATAAATAGACAAGATTAGCAATTATTAATAGAGTTTGTGTCACAAAGCCAATAACTTTAATATATGATAGAACTAATAAGTGTTTAAGCAATATTACAAAAATATGTGTTTGTGTATAGAACAATTTTGAATTATTTTTAGCGTGAGTAAAAAAAAATATATGTTACAGGAAATGATAGTGTACTTTCAGTGATTAATCATTGACATCAAACCAAAAGCTATGCATCTTTAAACATAGTTTTTTCATTTACCTTAAAGAATAATAACACATTTTACTGTTAGAGGAAAATAATTCGAAAATTTATCTGTATATCTAAATACAAATATGGTTGTGTTTTCTTCTCTCCCGGCGGGACAGTGGTAAGTGTACGGACTAACAATGCTAGAACTTGGGATTCGATTACATGTCGGCCCCTGCCATCACAGTTTTTAAGGCTAAAGTCACCTGAACAAAATTTGCTGAACCAGCATTGACACTTACGAACGTTCAAAACATTTCCATAAACTTCTTTGATATTCTTTGTGGCTACAGAGGCGGAATACAAGAAGGGAAACAAAAACAGCATTATATGCCGAATGTGTTTCTCGTCGTGTGCCATCACTATAAAGGTTTTTAGAGTAATTAAACTTTACACATTATATAGGCTACACTAACGTGACGTTTAGGCGGTTCGTTTAACTATTATACGTGATGTACGTTTATTGGGGATGGTTATGAAAGTGTTCCAAAACGCGACATTGACGACTTAATATAAAGGTTACGGCTCCATCTGTGAATAATGAAAATGCCCAATCACGTGGTATCGCATGCTCCACAGGCTAAACACCAAGTTTATTTGAATATAACTAAGATTGGATTTAACAGTCTGGTTTGGTATACCACTGAAAAAAGCTGAACTTGGTCTTGATAGTCAGTGATGGTGAAAGTAAGTAACCTATAAGTGTACACACTGTGTTGGTATTTATTGTATTAATAAAGACTGTTTATTTCACTTTACATTCACTCAGTCGATAAAATATGTAGTACTATTCTAATCAATATCTTGAGAGAATATCCTGTTATTTAGTAAACCTATCGAACAAATATTCATATTGTATATATATATATATGAAATATGGATAGCTTTAATAATGGCATAATGCCTGTGAACGATACATAGCAGGTTAATTCACAATTATGAGTTAATATCGACTTTACAGTTGAATAGAATAAAACAAATATGGGTAACTTTAACGAAGTAATAACAATAAAGTAATGTAACTTTATGAAATGATCAAAGTCACTGTGGATCTTAAATGGATTTTATTTACAATGAGAATGGTTCACTTTAGTTAGATTGATGAATAGAATTATTTACTTAATCATTTAGTAATTCAGGTAGATTTAGGAGAGGATTTGGGATATTCGGAAGGTTAATATTCTGTATTTACAAGATATATCATTAACATATTAGAAATAAATGTACAGGATTGAGGTAAAATAACAAATACAATTGTACGCTTCACAAATACGTTATTTATTAACGAACATGGTCGTTAGTAAATGAAGTATTTGTGAAACGTACGATAGTTTGTTTTTTCCTCAATTCTGTAATTATGGAGTTTTACTAAGTACCTACCGTTTCAAGTATCAATTATAGAAATATATCTAGATAAAACCCGCTTCATTAAATATTCGAGCTGAAGTAGTAAACTGGTATTGTATTCGATCCAAGTTTTATCATAAGCTCTTTAAAATATAAGAAAGAAAAATGACTTTAATGTTTGCGAAACATATCTTGACTGTGTATTTGTGTGAATAATAAACATTATTTAAACATCAAAATATATAACAAAAAATAGCTTTGTTTTAATCTAGACAGAAATCAACACATATCAAAATATGTAAAACAAACAAACAATGTTGTTGTTACTCTAGCAGTGTTTTTTGTGAATGTTTTCGAAACACTAAAACAGGATTAAGATTCCATTTAAAAATGATTGCAGAAGAATATATGTATATATATAGAATATGAGAAACAATTTAAAGAAATAAAAAAGTACTCTATGTTTGACGAAGATGTGATAATATACCGCATAATACCATTACAGAAATCGTTGACCGCGATATTCTTATAGAAACGTCAATCACGACGTTAAACGAAGATTATTTATGTATATTTATTTATGTACAATTATTTATGTATTTATAATACTTGGAGCCGCGTTATGGTGATTTATCATATCATTTGTAATTCATAATATATATATAATGCTTAACTGCTTTAATATGTATTTCTAATAAGAATAGTTGTTGAAGAGTTAGCTGTTTAAAATAGGTTCTTTATGAAGCCTTATTTACTTCGATCTCTATAAAGTAAAGTTATTGTCATAGCATTATTATTACTAATTTCTATTTGGTGGGCATTTTGTAATTACTGTAATACTATACATATATTTGCATAACAAGTAAAACAAAAATTGATATAAAAACTATCATGTGTTATTTTCGTAATAAAGATGGATAATTAGTTTAAAAGAAAAACTTACGTTGCTATGACAACAGTCTGATATACAACATAGACATGATAAAGTGCAATCAAATGCATGTAACGGGAGACTTGACAAGGACTTGTTGTTGATAGATAAGTGTGCCCGTCGCCTGGGAAAATGTTAACTAAACAAAAAAGACCCATAAGTGATTTATTTTTGTCAGGACATGTAATGGATGCACTAAAAGACTTTGTATTAATTTTCATAAAGTAAAGAAAATGAAGAAATGAGCTGTTCTCGTAGATAAAATTGATATTTTAGAAGAAAAAAATAATATATTCAACCAGCGGTAGCTTTTATAGGAATAATATTTCACTAAAAACACACACACACAAGATTACTTACGGTACAGACTTTCCCGTATCATTTTATATACATATATCAAGATTAACCTGTCTATTTTACCATTTCGTTTGCACTTATTCGAAGTAGCCCACAACTTAAACCAGAATAAACATACCAACATAGAGATGGGTAGAATATAAATAGTCAGAAGTAGTATTGGCTAATCATAGTTGAGGTGGTTTTGGTTTTAATAATAATTAACATCAAACTGTATTTACTATGGAGAAGCTAAATCTATAAATAACGAGACATCGAACCTTGTAAAAATATATCTCTCTGTTATAAATGTAACTAATTATATTCTAATATATGATTAGTTAGTGATGCTCATTATTCTAAGAATAATTGCAACAAAATATCCATTAATTATTATCTTATTACTATTATTATTTTTTACTTTTAGCCTTTAAGATGGGAAGTACAAATTTCAAAAGTATGACAATTTACGTATTACTGGCGGATTTGAAATATAGTTTTAATGATATTCAATAAAAAAATGGCAGATGTGGAATACAGGTTTAGAAGCATAGACATAAATATAAAGGTTTGGAATTAAAATATAATAGAAAAGAAAAGAAAACGTAGTTGCTTACTGAAGCCCCCCAGGGGCACAGCGGTATGTCTGCGGACTTACAACGCTAGAAACCGGGTTTCGATACCCGTGGTGGGCATAGCACAGATAGCCCATTGTGTAGCTTTGTGCTTAACTCCAAACAAACAAGCTTACTGAAAGTGAAATGAACTCATCAAAAAACAATACCAACGTTATAGTTTCGAAACTTATTTATAAATTTTGTTTATAAGAAAGCAAATATCACGGCAAGTATATAATGTAAAAGAAAAAAAAAACTTTATTGTGAGGGTTTCTTAAGTATACGAAATAGCTGGCTAACCCTTAATTGAAACAACAAGAGGAATGTCTATCACGGTCCATCACCCCCTTTCTGTATAATTAAGTGTCCCTGCCATAGAAGCACTTCACTCATGTTTCGTCCCTTTTTTACTGAGTCAGCTTTTTCAGTAGATCTGGGGAAGACTGCTTAGGTGTTGAAATAAACGAAAATTCCGATGTTTAAACATATCTATTCCTAGTTTGTGTTCTTTTTAAAACATACATTTCATAGGGAAGCACGTAAGACATACTTGAAACGTAATAACCTTTATAACCATAACCGGCTATATATTGTTCTTTCTATAATAATAGATGCAGAAAAACAATACATCATTTACTTCCCTTGAATATCACAATAAGTGATAAATAATATGTTTTTAATCAACATAAAATACAGAACACTATAATAATAGATGCAGAAAAATAATACATCATTTACTTCCCTTGAATATCACAATAAGTGATAAATAATATGTTTTTAATCAACATAAAATACAGAACACTATAATAATAGATGCAGAAAAATAATACATCATTTACTTCCCTTGAATATCACAATAAGTGATAAATAATATGTTTTTAATCAACATAACATACAGAACACTATAATAATAGACCCTTGTTGTTGTTTTCCAGAACAACAAGAGATTTGACTTACATAAGGTGGTTAATAAATGAAAAACTGTTGTTTATTCGCGTACAGTTTTGATCATAACATTTTCATCACGGTGTAGAAATTTGCATCAAGATGAAAACAATATTACTTCAAGTGAATTACTAAACTTTT
>NW_013666602.1:258951-277656 GCF_000517525.1 Limulus polyphemus | reverse complement strand
CATTATATAGGCTACACTAACGTGACGTTTAGGCGGTTCGTTTAACTATTGTACGTGATGTACGTTTTTTGGGAGGTGGTTAATGAAAGTATTCCAAAACGCGACATTAGTTTCTTGACGACCTAATACTTTCACAACGAAGATATCACTAACGTTCTTCCTTATTCTTTAGATGTCTCTAGGTAATATGTTACGTTTGGTTAGAATCGATTTAACGTTGTTATCGTTTCCACTTTTAGTTTGAATACATTATGCTTGTAAACCATATACATTTTGTTACAATTTATATGAAAACAACTTGCAATTTCTGAGTACTTACCATAAAATGAAGTTCGAGGAGTAAAAATGACTGACGTAATGTCATGATCTTTCATGGACACGTTCGAACACTGTGAGAGCATTTCTGGAAGACTATCCCTGAAAATACGACAACTTGTTAGTGTTTCTAACGGTATTTGTAAGTGCTAACATTATTCATAACAAATTCTCTAAACAATATAGTTTGTTAGGTGTCTCAAAATTTCTATGAATATATTTGTAAACATAGAGCATTTGATAGATCTTGAATTCGTTTAAATGGAACAGATTTGAAATAGCAGTTTATTTAAGATTTTGTGGCATTTTCTATAAGACTATTTGTGGAAAAATATATTCAGTGTAATCTACTGAATTCTAGTCAATTTTTGGAAGAGATACAAGCTCATGATTAACAGTAAAAACTGTGGGTCAATATTCACTGCTGTTTTGAAATTCGCACAGTAAACGCCTATATAAGTTCAAAACTTCATATTGTTGCGTCAGCGAGGTCACGTGAGTAGTATCACGCCACCCGTTTCTAGAAATATCCTGTTCCTTCAAGAATGCCCTAGTATTTACTAGATATGTGTTAGTCAGGTATATATAAGACGTTCACAACGTGATGGGACAACAGTGTAATGAGTAATTGAATGTATGCAGACAAAATATTGTTGGCCACGTGAGATATAGCGTTTGTTATAGCGCGACTGTTGAAATTAAGTGTATCGTAAAGTTGTATTCGCAAAGAATAAACCAGTTTTATTAAGTAAGGACTTGTGTCGCTAAAGTTTCGTCGGAACGAAGTTACGAAAAATCAACTGACGAACGGAGACGTAACAATATCTATAAAATTTCTTACAAGTGTCGGGTTTTTATAGAGACAGATTCTGTAACTTGTCCGCGATAGATTTCAACAATAAATGGACAGTACACAGTTCACTTGTTTTAAAATAGTATATTTAAAATATATTAAACATATGTACAACAATTCGTTACACTATTGGTTATCACAGTTGTATCTAGAGCTCTAAATAATTGTCTCCTTTTCGTCAAAGTACACACAGGTGGGTTCAATCACTTTAGTACACCCTTTGACAAGACAAATTTTTCTCCTCTATCACTGTTTTTACAATACAAATTGTGAAACTCACTTTAGAAATCGCCCATTATGGCTAAACTCACATGCAGTCTATCTTCACTTTCACTAACTTAACTTTACTAGAAATACTTGGTCGTCTATATATATATTGCCCGACTGAGGCTTAGAACTTTTTACAAAATACGAGAAGATTAAGTATATCCAATACTCACTTAAAGCAACAAGATAAATTCAGAATGTTCGAGTAACATGATGTAAATTTGCAACAATTGAACTATGCAACAAATGATTCATAAACAGTTACGTAACCAAACTTGCGATAAATTATCGCTTCTAAAAATACTAAATTTAAAACTCGTACCTTATAACTAGTTAAATAATAACTTTCATATTAAATTTAAATTAAACACTTGTGTATATCTAACAATAAGCCCTTCTTGAAGAAAAATATTTACAATATTGGATTCTACATTATATACAAAGACAGTTTTCAGTTCATATACAAAGTCTTTTCAATAGTCTGCGCCAATATTTAAAGTTCCTTTGTTGGTCTCTCACTGGAAAGGGAATCTGGTAGGCTTCACCTTGACAGACTCCTTAGCTGTGGTCTCGATTTTGTGTTGCACAAGGACTGTCTTGCCTAGTCTATCTGGGAAGACATTTGCATACTGGTACAGTAGATCTTGTAGCTGTTTTTTCTGCTTGTCAGTCAGTTCTCCACTGATGTTGACGTATTTGTACGTCTCATCTCCACTTAGTGATCATAAGTCCAGTAAGGTCTTTACCTTCTATGGCAAAGTCATCGTCTTCTGGTTGTGTCTCTATGACTGTCGCACCTGTTATGTCTTCTTCCCTCTCAAAGTACCTCTTCAACAGATTGACATGGTAGAACTTGGTATTCCCATCCACTTTTACTTTACAGCCCATTCTGTTGACTACTTCTTGCACTTCAAAAGATCCTTTCCACAGCAGGCTGAGTTTGTTGTTGTTTGTAGGTACCAGAACCAATACCTTCTGTTCGACTTTGAAATGTCAATCCCTAGTCTTCTTGTCATAGAAGTGCTTCTGACTGCCTTGAGCAGCATATAAACTCTCTAGAGCGAGTTGACAGGTCTCCTCTTTTTGGTTTATGAGGTCTAATACATACTGGTAGGTATTCCTCACTTCCGACTCTTCTTCACCTGTCCATAATGTTTTCAATATCTGCATCAGACCTCTCACTGTTTTTCGATACAGCAACTCATAGGATGAAAATCCTGTGCTTGTGAAACTTCTCGATAAGCAAATAATACTGCCTGTAGGTATCTGTCCCAGTCACGTGGTCTCTCTTGCACATATTCTTCAGAATGCTCTTAAAGATTCCATTGACTCTCTCACAAAGTCCATTACATCGAGGGTTGTATAAGGTTGTAAAGAGTTGCCTAGTGCTGATGAGTCTGCACACCTCTTGCATCAGTTCGGAAGTAAACTAGGTTCCTCTGTCACTCAGGGCTTCTTTTGGAAAGCCTACTCTGCAGAACACTTACAGAAGTACTTCTGCTACTCTCTCTGCTACTATCTTTAGCAGTGCTATGGCTTCTGGATAACATGTCGCATGGTCAACTACAGTCAACACATATCTGTTGCCCTTGTCAGAAATAGGAGCTAGTGGTCTGACCATAGCTACTCTCCTGAATGACTCTTCTATGAAAGGCATCTCACCCAGTGACACTCTGGCTACCTTTCTTCTAGGTATTGTCCTTTGGCAGAATCTGGTCACATCTTTGATGACCCCTGACCAATGGAAGTTTCTGGTGATTCTGTCTGCCTTTTTTTTTGCTCCAAGGTGTACTCCCCCAATTGACTTGTGAGCCAACTTCATCACTTGAGTCTGGTATTCTGTTGGTACAATGATCTGTTTAACTTTCTCAGTATAACTGCCTTGATAGATCTGGTACATCACTTCCTTATGGTCCTCTGTTCTGCAAGTCCCTTTCCTTTCCCCTTTGTTTTGTGCTCGAGAAACTGCCCCATAGTTTCTGCAGTAAAGAGTTTTTCTTCTGTTTCCTTCAGTTCATGTAAACCTACATTTGGGATGTCATCTTTCGAGGTTTGTGGAGGCTTGATGTCTTCTATGCTTTTCTTTTCTTTAGCTCTAGTGGTGATTGCAGATGCCTCATCAGTCTTCTATATTTCTGGTTCCTTGAAACTTCTACTGCCTGGTATATTTCCAATTACCAAGTAATAGATGGGTGCCTTCAAATGCATGGCCTCAATGTATCTCAAATAGTTTGAAGTCTCCACCTTTATTCTTGCTAGGGGAAAATTTATCACAGTTCCATCAATCAGCACACACAGATGTACTTTGCCTGTCATATGGTCATCAGATACTAGCCTGGTTCTTACTGCTGCACCCAGTGTCTCATAGGACTTTCACTTTCTTGGCCCTAACATAGCCTTCACCTTCTGGCATCTTGTCACTTGTTGGCACCTCTCTATGTGTTACACACTTTAATCACCACTGACTGGTAATGTTGACCCATTGGCTAACTTGAGCTGACCATCAGTCATGCACTCTTTAATTATGGAGATAGCACTTCCTTCTTGTGGTGAATTTGATGAATTGTCTCTATTCTGTTTCTTCTTGCACCAACCTCAATGGTAATAGTCACTCTTTTCTTGTTTATTGCTTTATCTTGAAATTTCTGCTGTTGCTTGTTGGTAACAGATGTGCACTCATCCACAATGTGCCCAACTTTATAACAGATATAGCATCTCTTCTCCCTTCTGTCTGTTGACTTCTTGTCACTTATGGTGCATCCTGTTTCTGGTCAGCCACCCCTACTTCCAACTTTAACTCGTTATTCTTGGATTTGCCAGCTATACTATCTCCATGGACTTCCATATGCTGTTCTGCCAGCTTGATAATCTTTAGGAACAATAATATGTTTACATATTAGTAGATTTGCCAGTCCCTCAAAACTATTTTTACACTTGGCCATGTCAGCCCACAAACTGAAATACAGTTTCTCAAATATCAGGTTTGATGAAAACCTTCCTTGGTAAGTTCATAGCATTTCAGCAATGCCACTTTTAACTTGTCATAGTCCATGGCACCTTCTAACATCATGCCTGCATACACTTGTAGACTTTTTCTTGTGAGAAGTCGGCTGAGACAGACTGTCCAGTCATCTTTATCCCAGTTCTGACTTTGGCCAAATCTTTCACATCTCTCCAAGAAAGCATCCATGTCATCTTTCTGTTCCTCAAATTTGGGCAGCTTAGGTCGGCTAGCACTAACCCCTTTGTCATTCTTAGATCCTTCCTCTTTCTATTGGGTGAGCTTGGCATTTTCAATCAGTACTCTTATTCTCTCTATTCTCAGTCTCTCCTCCTTTTCCCTTTTTTTCTTCTTTTGCAATTTGTGCTCTTATTCTCTTTATTTCCAGTCTTTCTTTTCTCTCATTTTCTTCTTTCTCTATTTTCATTCCTATCCTCTCTTCATCTCTTCTCTGCCTCTTTCCCTCTCTCCTCTGTTGACACTTTTCTCTATCTCTAGTTCTTGTTGTTCTTTAACAAGTTCTCATAAATAAACCATCATTTAGTCCATGTCATTCACCTCTCTCTACCCATTTATCAAAATCAGTTGACATAGTTATATAGCATGATTGTAATCTTTACATTATTTTCGACACCACAACAGTTGTGCATATACAGACCTACTTCCGATACCATTCACGTCTTCTTCTACTGCTGTTTAAAACTGTATAATCCTGGTTGGCTTGTCAAATGTCAGGTTTTTATTGGGCTGGATTCTTTACAGTAGGTGTTAGTGATGTTGGAGATAAATGTCAACAATAAAAAGACAGCACACAATCTACTTGTTTTAAAATATTATATTCAAAACAATTCAAGCATATGTACAACAATTCCTTACACTATTAGTTGTCACAATTTTATCCAGAGCTTATCTCTTTTTCGTCAAAGTCTACACAGGTGGGTTCAATTACTTTAGAACACACTTTAACGAGACAAATTATTCTCTTCTACTATCTTGTTACACTATAAGGTTGTGACACGCACTTTAAAATCACCACTATAATTGGTTACCACAGTTGTATCTAGAGGTAAAAATAATTCTCTCCTGTTCATTAAAGTCCACACAGGCGGGTTCAATCACTTTAGTACATCCTTTGACAAGACAAATTATTCTCCTCTGTCTCTGTTATTATAATATAAGCTGTGAAACTCACTTTAGAAATCGTCTTTTATGACTAAACTAACACGCAGTCTAACTTTACTTGACTTACTTGGTCACCTACATAAATACTGCTCAACTGAGGCCTAGAACTTTTTACAAACTACGAGACGTTATGATGTAACAATACTCACTTAATGTAAGGAGAAAAATTCAGAACGTTCGAATAACATGACGTCAATTCACAACAATTGAACTACGCAACAAATGATTCATAAACAGTTAAATAAGCAAACTTGCGATAAAATATAGCTTCTTAAAATACTAAAGTTAACACTTGCGCTTTATATCTATCTAAATCAATATTCTTGTATTAAATGTAAGTGAAATAATCGTGTACATCTAACAAAAGTGTTGGAGATTGTTTCAAACAATACAAGCATAACAAGAAAATATATCATCTATGCCACTTGCTAGAACGACCAACTGATTAATTGTTATTACTATCAACAGGATGACTGGTTAGAAGAATTAAGATAATGATTAAGTGTTCACAACACCCATAGGAGAAAAGCAAACAAACAATTTTGATTGACAACAGTTGCTCATGGCGCCGTTGGTGTCTATCCTTCTAATTTGATTGACTGTGATTAGCTCACATGTCTTCTAGAATTTCAAGTATCCTTACCTTAACACACTTTGCCAGGAACACATCTACAACAGTAATCCAGATATTTCCGAATACAAATAACTTCAGTTCTTGTGGATATGATAAGGAGAAACATGAATGCAGCCTCTAGAAACAGGTTCCTAAATTCAGTATCTAAATTTTTGCCATAGAATTAAGCATATAAAACTACTAGGAACCTATGTGTGTGTTTCTGAGAGGAAAACGACTTCTTGTTAGGGTCTTAATGCGTAACTGGTTTCTCTGGTGAATTACATACAAAGCTAGGTATATATAGCTTGATGAGGAAATTTTTTGTAGTTTTTTTGGGGTAGTAAAGGAATGAATATTTAGGATGGTATTTAATGTGTGGCTGGTTTCTATGATGAATGTGATACAGAGCTAGGTATTTCGCTAATTGAGGAAGATCTTTGGTAGTTTCTGGAGTATTGAAGGAAGGGCTTTTGGCGAGGATCTTCAATGTGTGACTGGTTTCCGTTATGAATGAAAAACAGGGCTACGTAGTTATGAGTTGCTAAAATAACTTAAAAAGTATTTTTGCAATCACGAGTACTCCGAGATCCTGGTGAACTACTTTTTTTTCTTAGTTCGTTTTAATATTTATATTTCGTCACGATGTAGCTACATCTATTTTCTATTTATATTCATATTTAAGCGATACAATTTCTTGTCTAAGTTTATATATTAATTAAGTTATAATAGAAACTTTCGAGGCATTACGGCTATAGGCATCATACGAGAAACATTATTTTTTAAAGAAATCCTAAAATTTGGGCAATAGAGAACGGGAATAGCTTGAAATTCCGTATTTCGAACTTTACACTAATTTTATTCCTAGAAATATTTCACGAATTACAGTAATCAAAGACAATGCAGATTTATGTGCAAATTAAAGAAAAAGCTAATAAACAAACACGAAGTTTATTTGCTTGTTTATTTATTATTTCGTTCTCGTGGTTTGTTTGTTTGAAATTAAGCACAAAGCTACACAATGGGCGATCTGTGCTCTGCCCACCACGGGTATCGGGGCCGTTCTCGTGGAAGGACTGTGATGTGTCGAATCAGATTGATAGACATATCAGTTGACAAGATACAACAAGGTACTTGTGACTGCAAGATCCAGTGATACTGCTGCTGTAGATCGCCACTGTTTAAGTGTATGAACAACAAACGTTAATACTCACTGGTGTGTTAAGTGGTTATTGGCGCCAATCTGGCGCGACACATGGTAACTAATCAGACTAAACACAATCGTTTCATTAGGTGATTACACTAACCTTTATCTTGAGCATACTTCTTATCTAAATCGCTTGACTTAAACTTTAGGTTCCATATCAGCTATGCATATTATTTAATCTAAAGTCTGTTAGTATAAATGGTATGCTTGTTGAAAAGTTAGCAAACACAAGCGACAACAATGCGAATAACCTGTCGTTACAACTACTCCCCACGGCTAACAGTCATTACTGACGTGACTAGTTTTGCCGAGAAATCACAAGTTTTGATAAGAAGTTCTCAGATTATAAGAAAGAATAAAGTAGATGTTACACTAACACCTTTCTGAAGACCTGTTTTATACTATTGTTCACAAACCTTAATAAACATTTGAAGTTTAGATATTTTCAGGCAATTTTAATCACACAGCAAAAACTGCATAATGCCAACTTTAGAAAAGGGAATTTTTTCTATTTAAATTACCACTTATTTAACAACAAAATCAATGGAGAATTACAACCACTCTATGGAATAATGCGCAATCATAAATATACACTATCCTACCAAAAGTCATGGGACACGGGTAGTTATGAATAAAACACGTCTTTATTACAAGAAATTGATAGCGTGCTGTTGGTCTGCCTTTGACCTTAATGACTGCTTCCATGCGTCGTGGAAGACTGTCTACTAATTTCAGGTAGAAAGCTGGTGGTATTGTACTCCACTCCTGCTTTAAAGCATTAGTAAGCTCCACTACTGAAGAGGGCCTTCTTGGCCTTGGCTTAATTCTGCGTTCCAATTCATCCCAAAGATGTTCTGTTGGGTTGAAGTCGAGGCTCTGTGTTGGCCATTGCAATGTTCCGATGTTATTCTCTTCCAATCACGCATTCACAATCCTTGCTTTGTGACATGGAGCGTTATCATGTAAAGGCCGGTACCATAAAATTGCCACAATGTAGGACACCCAGAATTGTTCAAAATATCACTGTAGGACTCAACATTCATGGATCCATACACTGCAACCAGTGGACCTAGTCCATACCATGAGAAGCACCCCCAGACCATGATACTTCACCCTCCAAACTTCACCGTTGGGACAACACACTCAGGTAATAAGCGTTCTTCAGGTATCCTCCATACCCAAACACATCCATCAGACTGAAACAGCGTGTAGCATGACTCGGCGCTCCACACAATCGATTTTCATTGATCCACGGTCCAGGATCAGTGTGTCTTGCCCCACGCCAATCGACACTGTGCATTTGTTTTTGTTATCAACGGCTTGTGGGCTGCAGCTCTTCCGTGAAAATTCATGGCATGCAGCTCTCGACGTGTTGTGGAAACACTTATAGAACTGCTTGTGGCTGCTCGCATCTCCAAACACAGCTTCTCTAGAGTCTGATGGCGAGATGAGGTAACCAGCCTTCTCAAGATGCGTCGGATCCTATCAGTCAGTATGTTACGCCTATCTGGTCGTTTCTTGGGCTCATTGTCACATGTGGACTTCCATTTCTTCAGCATCTTGCCAATTGTTGACCTGGGAATGTTTAATTGTTGTGCAATAGCATGTACAGACATTTTCCCCAAATGACATCCAACTATCTTTCCCATCTGAAACTCTGTTAGCTCTTTCTGTGTACTCATCGTTAGGCGTTAGCTGATCAGTTATATAGGCCATATTTTGGCGTCACACCAAGTTTCCTGCAATCAGAGGTGTGTCCCATGACTTTTGGTAGGATAGTTTACATATCTGTATATAATGAAACAAATACAAAGAAGGAGATATAGTTAAGTAAAATTTTATGTCAGAATGAAGAAAGGCGTTACCAACGGCCTGACCAAACCTTTACTAGTAAACAAATAGTAATCTAAGGAAAAGGCCTGCCACCTGCAGAAATATTAAAAATTAAATTCCAGCAAAAGGATAAAAAATAACACTAGAGCACAAGTCACATGACAGAAAAATATAAATCATATCCCGGGTTTAGAGGTAGAACTAAGGTAATCAGATTTTCAAACTGACAAACCGGGATAGTTCAACTCTTCCCTAATTTAAAAATGGTTATTACAAATTTTAAATAATTTCACTTTTATTTAATTTGCTTTAAATTTATTGAACTGTTCTACAATATTTCTAAATATATTAACATTGGCACTGTTTTTTAAATAATTTCAAATACTTTATTGAGTGATAGACATAAAACAAATGGCCAAAAATCAAATTATACATTCAAGAAATCTTTAATTATTCATTTTGTCCAATTCATTTTATAATAGGCCACTTCATACCTGGACTTATTTAAAAATCCATAACATTTTCAAACATACCACTTTTAGGTCCTGGACGAATGATACCTGGTTATGCCGTAAAGTCCGCAAAGCACCTTTAGGTTATATCTACCTTTTTATCACCAAAAGCACAGGTTTGGCTTTTCTTTGTGTATAGACGCTTGATACATTAAGAATGATCGAAATAATAATTAGAGTAATAATTATTATATATTTTTTACTTTACAGATTTAATAGATATTTGTTGTTACTTTATTAACGTTTTTACTCTTATACTGTGAACTAAAAACGGCTGCTGCTATGATTTTGTCTATTTATGAGCTCGTTGCTGTCCTAATTTAGGATCTTTAGGATAAATTCTTTAAATTGTTAAAAGAGAGAGAGAGAAGGGGTCCGGCAAGGATGTTTGCCTCTAGGCCCGTGCTGGCTCTCGACGCTTCTGTTCACTACTTTTTTTCATTTGATCGTTTACACTCACAAACAGTTTCCTAACAAAATCACACTTTTTCGCTTGAAACAGTTACCAGACATATATATGTCACATATACCTTTTAAATACACGTGCTACCTAATTCTAAGCGATATATTATGGTCTAGTATAGGTGGACTTTTTCTTATAATAAAAATTAAGCGGAGAGAGATACTTTGGACTACCATTATCATGTGTGATATAACGATGGACTGAGGTTAGTGAATCGTTTTTATATAAATTGTTATTAAAATATTTTAACAAGCAGTTTATGAGTCTGCCATGGATTGGTTTTATAATTGCGTATTTATGCATGAATTTTAGGTTTGTTGATCTGTGTACTCTGAATGCTGTGGTGATTACTGCATTTTGTATAGTCTATAACTTCTTAGTATGTGTTCGTGGTACGTTAGTACAAGTGGAACAGATGTATTCTACTACTGGTCCTATGTATTGTTTATAAATTTTAATGATATTTTCTGGTGTAGCTTCTGTGCTTTAACCAGTCAGTCTCTTGATATAGTCTACTCGTTGCCATATTTTGTTTCTGATTTGATTGATATGATTGTTTCGAGTTAGTTTTGAACCATACGTTATTCCAAGAAATTTTGCTGATGTGAGACATGTTAAAAAGTTCCGTGCAAGTATATTTCGGAGAGAGGGAGTTTGTTTGTTGAATTTCGCGCAAAACTACTCGAGGGTTATCTGCGCTAGCGGTCCTTAATATTGAAGTGATGAACTAGACAGAAAGCTGCTAGTCAATACGACCCACTGCCAACTGTTGGACTACTCTTTACCAACGAATAGTGGGGTTGATTGTAATATTATAACGCTCCCCACGACTGAAAGGTCAAATATGTTCAGTGCCAGGTTACGATCCCACAACTCGCAAATTGCGAGTCGAGAAATTTTTGAGAGCGTCTGAAATGTAAAATCTCTTGTGAAAAATATTCAAATTTTCAAATAATTTACTGAACTACTGTGTTAAATATATATATATATATCCCAAAACACTAAAATACGTAAAAATATTAATTTTACAGATAAAAACAATAACTTACTCAAAAATAACAATAATAAATATCGTTTAACACTTTATTTTTTAGCAACGCTACACAAGAACTTTCTGCACTAGCCGCTCTACTCAAAAACACCTACTGCCAATTCTTTGGCTACTCAAATCAAATAGTAGGATTTGGTCGTCACATTTATAATGAGCCAATACCCCAAAGTACAGAGCGTCATTGTGCAGCAACAGGACGCATACCGTGTAACCTTGAATTCACATTGCTACACATGGATATTAGAAATATACACCAAGGAACACTAATAATACATACCCAAATGTTATTAACACATGAGAAAAATACAAATGCTACGTGGTAATAAACACAATCGCATGCCAAAAAAATAACAAACTTAGTACAATGGTGTAAAAGGCCTAAAACAGGCGGAACTAAAGGGCTTTTGAAGTTTATCAAAAGTGGTTAAATATCTAACTTCTTTTCATTAATCCCTCGCTACTAGATCAAATTTCTTCAATTACATAGAAATTGAATATATCGGATATACGTATCGCTGCTATAGGTCCACCTTGGCTTTTGCAGTTGAGCCCTTGTGCCTTTGTAGTTATTGCAGTATATAGCAGTGCAAATAGTTCCCCTTTCTGATTTCCACTGACCTCTCACTTTCGCTACTGACGGCCATTGTTTACAACAGTTTGTTGATCACCCACCCCTTCAATCCATACTGCATAGCAGCGCCAGAATCGAGTTGATATGCTTTCATGCCTTATTGAATCATCTTGAGGGTCTCTCATTATGTAATCCATTGTGGTTTTGTAAGGCGAGATGATTGAAAATTACCCTTGTTAGATTTACTATTATTAATATCGCACTGTTGAAATAAATCAGCCAAATTCGTTTTATGGTCATAATTACATCAAATAACTCAATAAAATTCATAAGAATGCTATCATTAACTGTACCTGTATTTGCTTGCTTCACGGAAACCTTTTGCGAACGGATTACTGGCAATCTTTAACTTGGTTATCTGAAAAAAAACATAACAAAATGAATTATTACCTTTTATAACATCACAAGCAAAAGTTTTAACAACAAATGTGTTTCTTCCTACCTGCTGGTTTTGATAGGCTGTCACTGTAAAAAAGCTGGTTTCTGGAAAAACAAAACTCTTCACTTCTGTTGTCTCAGCCATAACTCCTTTAGACGAGCCAGTATTATCAACACGTTTGATGCATATCCTCGGCTGGTACTTTTGCATGGAATGAAGCACAACCTAGAAATACATGTTTGAAATTTGTAACGATTTACACCTCGAAGTGTGCATCTATAAAAGAAAATATGAACATCATGTCAATAGATAAACATGAGAGAAACTTGCATACTGATATGAATTTCGAAATTGGTGTGAACTTACACACTGATATGAATTGTGAAGTTAGTAAACTTTCACACTGATATGAACTGGAAGTTAATGTGAACTTACGTGTTAGTACGAATTTTGAAGCTCGTATAAACTTTCACATTATTATGTACTGTGAAGTTAGTGTGAACTTACAAATTGATATGAACTGTGAACATAATGTGAACTTACGTGTTAATACGAATTTTGAAGCTCGTATAAACTTTCACATTATTATGTACTGTGAAGTTCGTTTGAACTTACAAATTGATATGAACTGTGAAGTTAGTGTGAACTTACACATTGATATGAACTGTGAACTTACATACTGATATGAATTGTAAAGTTAGTGTGACCTTACATACTGATATGAATTGTAAAGTTAGTGTGACCTTATATACTGACATGAACAATAAAGTTAGTGTGAACTTACTTACTGATATTAATTGTAAAATTAGTGTGAACTTACACACTGATACAAACTGTGAAGTCGGTCTAAACTTACTTGCCAATGGGAATTGCAAAGTTAGTGTGAACTTACACACTGATATGAACTTTAAAGTTACTGTGAACAACAATGGAAGTCAACTATTCTTTTCAATATGCTTGTCCTTCATTTTATATAGTTGTAGTGGATACGTTGAAAACTGAAAATGATATTTCTAGCGCAAAACCCTACTAGTAGTGATAGCTAATATGAGTTAATATTACCACCTTTGCTCGTAAATAAATACCCACCTCTAAATTAATGGTTTTTGTTTCTGACAACTGTGTCAAGTATTTAATGTAAGATAAACAGATAGTTAACATTGTTCCAAAATAATAACTATTTATTATTGCTTAAAAATTATAATATTACTGACCTGTCCTTTTAACAGCGGATGTTTGTTATTGGTCAGTTTCAGTTTATCGAAGCTGACAGTCTGCGCCATCCACTGGCGTCCGTTAGCAGGACTATCGGGATGGATATATCTTGTTCCAACACGTAACTGGTTCCCTTTGCCGGCCACCATCCACCGTGAACTGTAAATAAATAAAATACTCTTATTACTACCTTGACAAGTGGTAAACCATGTTATCGAAACAGATGAAAATAAAACAAATATGTCAAGCTATATATATATTGTGAGTTCTAGTTTCTAGCACACTTATAACGTATATGCTAAAGTGAGGGCTCTGATTCATGAAAGTTTAATATCATCTCTTTTCGCTGGTTATTAAAACACGGCACAAGAAATTGTATGATTTTTACCACAATAAAACAATCAGTAATGTGTATGAATAAATTCGATAATTTATTTTGAGCGCAAAATCTCGATTCATTCACCTGTATTTGCTGTTAATCTGGTGTAAGATCTGCGCTAGCAGTTAGAACGTCGGCAGAATGTGTAGTAAGATGGAAGCTAGTAACCCCTTCAATAGGAATCGTAACCGTCCATTGAGTATTCCCACTATCAAAAAGATATTAGGAAGCTTTCACTCGTAGGATGGGAATGGGGGACTAGCTAGTAATCATATTTGGCAAATATCCATTTTCACTTTAGCCCGAGATAATCAAAAAATCAACTGTAGACGTGAAAATGTTGCATAATTTCGATTGACTGGCGTGGCGAGAAATATCATGCCACCAATACCTTTATGTTTTTACCCCATAGATCTATTTACCATGAGCCGTATGAACACTTAATTCGTTAGAGCTTTCTTTTTGTAGATAAAATTAAAACTATTTTGCAGCATCGCTGACTGTCATATATACAGCAAACATTCATTATAATTATTTAAATATTTTTAAATGGCTTTGTATAGGCCTCTGCTTGATGTAATTTCCTTCTTTAATAATACACCAACATATAACACTCGACCTTGATACCTGACATCTGACCGCATACTAAAATAGAATTTGCTAATATTACAAACTATGCATACCTTTATACAGATTTAGCATCGGCTAAGATACAAAAAAAATATATTGATTATTTCGTTTTACGAACTAGTTGAGAGCAAAGTAATCTTCCAATGATCGCATACAGAACATAACATTAGGTGTATAGCCTTTATAGTAGGTGCCAGTCTATCTTGTGTCTATTAAAAAATGGATCAACTTCCATGTCGATGCCTTGAATTTGACCGTTACGAAGCTACTTGCACTATTTTCACTTGAAGTGAAAAAAAAAAGATTCCGATTTTGAATTGTGACTGGTTAAGCTACTAGACTAACTAGAGGCAACATTCAACTTGAGATTTTTGAAAGAGATTAGCTGAAAAATTCAAGCCCCCGTGCATTTCCATTATTCATAGGTATTATAACGACCACGTGTATTTTTTTTGCCTCCTGGTGGTTCACCGATACGTCTGGGGACTTATAACGCTAAAATTTGGGTTTTGATACCCGCAGTTGGAAGAGCACAGATAGCTTATTGTGTAGCTTTGTGCTTAACAACAAATAAACAAACGGTATTTTCTTTAGTTTCTAGCCAGTTTTGCTCTTGTAAGTTTAATTCAGTATTTCATTAAGACATTCTGTTCAGTTTTGCCAATTAAATTATAGTAGTTTTTAAAATTTGTTTTAACCCCATCATGTTAACACCGTGGAAATGTGAAGTTATTGAAAAGAAAATTAGCATTATTCGCTTGTCATAATCAAGCTTGTCAGTCTCTTATCTTCTCATGTGCTCACATAACATTCCATCCACTAAATGTATAAACCACTATTATATGAGAATAGTTGAACTGTGTGCCAGATTTTTTATATTAAAAAGATACTACAAAATTAATTGTTACATGTAAAAGAATCTATTAGTAAAGACATATATTATACGTGTATGTCTCATTATCCATTCTAAATGTCAGAAGAAGCTGCTGCTACAGTAATTATTGTGTTCTGTTAATAAATTGGTGTACTGTATTTTTGAAATTATTTCAGTTTTCATTTGTTAGTCTCGTTCTTGAGTTCAAGTTAAGAATTGTACGAGTGTGAGGAGAGCTGAGGATGAAATACAGATAAAGAATTGAGTCTAGTTAATTTGAAGCTTTACATAAAGAAAAAACAACAACTTCGGCTTATTAATGTGTTCTTTATCGCGAACTCTCAGAGCTAAATATTTGTGGTTGATCATTGGCACTACTTGTTTAGTAAAATTATCAGAATAAACTATAAAGAAACTGTATGAATCTTCTGGTAATAAACATTACCGATTTCAAACAATCGCTACAAAATCTCTCGATACCAGGATAGTTCTTCCAAAAGACTTGATTACAAAACTAATAGTTACAACTCCAACTCTGTCAGTTATAGCTGCAGTCGGTTCATACAAATTATGTAAACTGTTATTTTGAGAAAGGAAAAGAAACAACCCCAATTTCTGTAATATGGTGAGTTGTCTTTGCTTTTAGATCTGTTTATAACCTCGAGAATTTATTGTCGTTCCATAGCTCATGTTCGCTGATGGAAGACTAGTTAATTACGGTAGCTGAGTGAAAGAAAGCAAAAAGTTATTAATGGAGTCCAATCAAACTAGACCTTTGTTACTAATGGCGTATCTCAGCGGCCAGTGTTTGTACCTTTGTTACTAATGGCGTATCTCAGCGGCCAGTGTTTGTACCTTTGTATTTTCGTATTTACATTTATTGCCCTAAGAAACGCAAAATTAGTAAAGTTTGGGCATTTCTAGCTATATTAAGGACATTGAGGTATTACAAAATGCTATGGATTAATTGATAAGTTGTACAAATAGCTGGCAAATGACGTTTTACCATAGCAAGTGTCAAATAATCGGTTTGGTTATCATAATGTGGATCATGCATTTAGCATAGACGGGAACCCCTCAATTGGGTCTTCGTATAATGGTAGTTGAGTCACTAATCCTTTTAAGTAGTGTCCTGTTGGTAGCAGCAAAGCTATAATGCGATTTTGGGTTGTATTTTTATGCATACTGATCACATTGAAAAATAGTTAATTGTATAAATAACTAATTAGACTTCACTTATAATATACTGTAAGTAGTATTGGTATCTTTACCTAAAAAGAGGCTATTGACGAATGAGCCTCGAGGAGGACTATTAGGATGGTTCTGGAAGTGTTATCTTATAAGGTTAGGTTAAGATCTCTTAACTTATTCTTTCTGGAGAGAAGAAGGGTAGGAGATGATTTCATTGAAGTTTACAAGGTTATCTGAAAAATCGATAGGTTAAAGACCTGAATATTTTGTGCTATATTCTGACGACAAAGGACGAGAAGACTTGGTAAAGACAGGCTAGGTTTCAGTTAAAGCAGTTCTATTCTTTAGCAGAAGTTGGCTCTTTACGAAAATCTAAAAGAAGAATCGCAGTTTCCTTAGTTTAGTTTTACTCTTTATTTCTTGAAGTTGAATGTACGTGGACAGTCTTGAAGGATGAAATGATTCATTTTAGTCCATATGTTATGTGTATGTATATATATATATGTGTGTGTAACATAAAGTCCAGCAAAACTGTGTATATCACGATCAAAATATTAATACATTACTTTAAAATATCGTTATTATTCACTATTTTAAGTACTCTCGTTACCAAAAAGGTTCTTGAATTACCGAAATGTGAAGAGATGGGTAATGTCGAGTCGTACTTTAAATTAACAATAGGAGGAAAACTCGTGCTTCGCGTACGAAACATGTTTTTGGGGTGGGGGTGGGGTTGTGATATTTTGTATTTGAATACACAGAATTTATAAAATATAAAATCACAGCTGTATATTTAAATTATTAAAACAGTTAAGTGACCTGTCTACACTACTCACGTTGAGCTACCAAGAAATCTGATGAACATACGGGGTATCTCAATGATTGTGAGGTTAAACCTATTACACAGCAAGGGATACCAACCAAACACCTTTAGTACAAAAGACACTTTGAGCTGAATGGTCTGATCATAAATGACAAACCGATTAACTTCTCTAGTAAGAGACACCAAATGTAGCAACGCTTTTAAATCCTGGGTATCGGGGGCAAGTATTAAAATTCAGCAGTGTCTAAACAAATGAAGAAACACACACAGAAAACCTTAACGCATAAAAACTGCTGTCTGGGATAGGGCTCAGAGAGGTGTCTCATCCATTCCCCCAATACCTTACCCTTTGCAATGCATATTAATATCTACAGCCCACCCCTTACGCATCTGGTGACGTTGTCCGTACTTCCATACTCCTAATTTCATTTTTGCATAGCTTATTGAATGAAGTTTAAAAACCTTACCACGCATGCACATACATTAGTCTTTCAATTATATAGATAGTTGTTACACTTATCACAATTTATTAATATTTATATATTCTTCTTGACACTTTATGAATGTAGTTTGCATGCAAGGAATTATGGAAAGAGACAGGATAAATAATGGCACATTTGCTGTGATGCAAACTACAACTGAATGTAACTAGGTCTAAGGAGCTGGGATTGTGATAGTTATAAAATTATGGCTTCATGAAGGACAGGAGGAAATATGACAACATTCTGTTCCATTTGGAACAGAAATATTTTTTATTTTGTAGATCATAGAGTTAACAATGATTAGATAGCGTATATGACTTCTAGAGCACGTCTGAGGTGGTAGTAACTGTGAAAACAAATAAGAAAATAGTACCAAACGTCGTAATAATAACGGCAATCACACCTTACACAATAATTTCTTGGTAAATTCGAACTTCTTTAAGAACTCTTCTAAAGCCTTTGCATGGGGTGTTACGGAAACATGCACTCACATTACTTATACTGCTAGACGTCGCTACAGGATACATGCACTCATATTACTTATACTGCTGGGTTTTATTACGGAAACATGCACTCATATTACTTATATTGCTAGGCTTCATTACGGAAACATGCACTTATATTACTTATACTGCTAGACGTCGTTACAGGAAACATGCACTCATAATACTTATATTGCTTGGCTTCATTACGGAAACATGCACTCATATTACTTATACTACTGGGCTTTATTACGGAAACATGCACTCATATTACTTATACTACTGGCTCTATTACGGAAACATGCACTGATATTACTTATAC
>NW_013666602.1:256742-257951 GCF_000517525.1 Limulus polyphemus | reverse complement strand
TTTATACTGCTGGGCTTTATTTCGGAAATATGCGCTCATATTACTTATACTGCTAGACGTCGTTACAGGAAACATGCACTCATATTACTTATATTACTAGGCTTTATTACGGAAACATGCGCTCATATTACTTATACTGCTAAACGTCGTTACAGGAAACATACACTCATATTACTTATACTACTGGGCTTCATTATGAAAACATGCGCTCATATTATTTATACTGCTGGGCTTTATTACGGAAACATGCGCTCATATTACTTTTACTGCTAGGCTTCATTACGGAAACACGCGCTCATATTATTTATACTGCTGGGCTTTATTACGGAAACATGCACTCATATTACTTATACTGCTATACGTCGTTACAGGAAACATGCACTCATATTACTTATATTGCTAGGCTTCATTACGGAAACATGCACTTATATTACTTATACTGCTGGGCTTTATTACGGAAACATGCACTCATATTACTTATACTACTGGGCTTTATTACGGAAACATGCACTCATATTACTTATACTGCTGGGCTTTATTACGGAAACATGCACTCATATTACTTATACTGCTGGGCTTTATTACGGAAACATGCACTCATATTACTTATACTGCTGGCTCTATTACGGAAACATGCACTTTTATTACTTGTACTGCTGGGTTTTATTACGGAAACATGCACTGATATTACTTATACTGCGAGGCTTTATTACGGAAACATGCACTCATATTACTTATACTACTGGGCTTTATTACGGAAACATGCACTCATATTACTTATACTGCTGGACCTCGTTACAGGAAACATACACTGATATTACTTATACTGCTGGGTTTTATTACGGAAACATGCACTTATATTACTTATACTGCTGGGCTTTGTTACGGAAACATGCGCTCATATTACTTATACTGCTAGACGTCGTTACAGGAAACATGCACTCATAATACTTATATTGCTAGACTTCATTACGGAAACATGCACTTATATTACTTATACTGTTGGACTTTATTTCGGAAATATGCGCTCATATTACTTATACTGCTAGACGTCGTTACAGGAAACATGCACTCATATTACTTATATTACTAGGCTTCTTTACGGAAACATGCACTCATATTATTTATACTGCTGGGCTTTATTACGGAAATATGCACTCATATTACTTATACTGCTAGACGTCGTTACAGGAAACATGCACTCATATT
>NW_013666602.1:243719-256732 GCF_000517525.1 Limulus polyphemus | reverse complement strand
ACTGCTGGGCTTTATTACGGAAACATGCACTCATATTACTTATACTGCTATACGTCGTTACAGGAAACATGCACTCATATTACTTATATTGCTAGGCTTCATTACGGAAACATGCACTTATATTACTTATACTGTTGGGATTTATTACGGAAACATACACTCATATTACTTATACTGCTAGACGTCGTTACCAGAAACATGCACTTTTATTACTTATACTGCTGGGTTTTATTACGGAAACATGCACTTATATTACTTATATTGCTAGGCTTCATTACGGAAACATGCATTTATACTATTTATCCTGCTGGGTTTATTACGGAAACATGCACTCATATTACTTATACTGCTAGACGTCGTTACAGGAAACATGCACTCATATTACTTATACTGCTAGACGTCGTTACAGGAAACATGCACTCATAATACTTATATTGCTAGACTTCATTACGGAAACATGCACTTATATTACTTATACTGTTGGACTTTATTACGGAAACATGCACTCATATTACTTATATTGCTAGGCCTAATTACGGAAACATGCACTTATATTACTTATGCTGCTAGACGTCGTTACAGGAAACATGCACTCATATTACTTATACTGCTGGGCTTTATCATCGATTATGAATGTTTTAAGAATACTGTTATAGAAACATTTGGTTATCTATCTTGCTGCATTTTTTATTGACATAGCTCGTTTTGCGAAGAATATCACAGAAACGTTTCTTTGATTGCTCTTCCGAGTTTATCAGGAATATTAATGACGTCAAACTTTGTTTAATTGAATCAAATTACTCATTTTCTGTCTCCTATCCGGCTTATACATTTCCGTGAATTGTGCATTATCGTGCAAAATATGAAAATCTTTAGTAAGTAAACAATCATTGGAACTTAATTTTCAAAGTTCTAGTAACAAAGCGAGATACATGAATTCAATGGAGATTGGTTAAATGTTATTGAAATGGTGAGAGATAACCACTGACTTCATTATAACAATTCTAAATGTAGAATTAGAGTATTTACAACGTGTGTGAACCAGTTATAGGTTTATAAGACGTGTGAAAATCATAATTAATAATTCATTTCATTCAAACTTTCATAATGCTGAAACATATTTCAATAATTATTTTATTATTCTAACCAAAGATGAATTATGTGAATAATGACATGAATTAACTTTGCGATAAAAGTAATCATGCTATGTTATTAAATGTTTGTTTGTTGTTGTTTACCTAATACTAACTATATTCAGGTGCACTTATTAAATATGATTTTACTTTAATGTAGTGACTGATGCTTTGTGCCAGCTTGCACTAAACTTAGCTTTGAGCAAAATTATCTGTCCTACTTGCAGTACATATATCTGTATCGGTTGGAATCAACTGGCACGATGTCTATCCACACAGAGTATTGTTCGTCTGGAAGAAGCCCTGATATCTTCACCTTTAATGCCGGAAACAGCCGTCTGTAATAAACAGTAGGACAATATATGATTTAAACTCTTACATTCTATTAGTTATAAGCTCGTGAAAAAGAAGGCTTAGTAATATGATTATTAAAGAAACACTTTATGATCAAACAGTTTATAGCTAGTTCACTGAAGTACCTTACAAAGCTACTTTAAAAGTGACTTATTCCTTGAAAATGTACGCTTCAAAAACAAACATCTATAAGATATACTTTTCCTGATAATTCTTCTATTAATTAAAACAGCGTTAAGAATAACATTTCATTGAAAACAACCTTAAACCTGAAAAGGTCTAGAAAAACCTATACTCTCCAAAACAAAGCGACCTTAAGACTGATCATGTCTTAAAAATCTTATTCTTTAAAATAAAGCAGCTGAAAACATTATAACTTTATAACTTAGAACCATCATTTTCTAGCATTTAGCATTCGTAAGACTTATTTACTCAACTTCTGAAAATCCTAGTATCCAATTTTCAAATTCAGGCACGCGTAGCAATGAACCTTACTTCGTACAAACATTACAGACAAAAATTTTAAATCACGTAGTTCACCACAAATGGATAGACATTGTAATATACCAACCGTCCTGCTTTTGTTATGATCATTTCATTGCCTAACAGATGAAACTTCTTCCACAGATCTTGCATGTACAACTCCACATTGATGTGGGTGTCAAGAGCTGACCCCGTGGTTGTTGAAGCGCCAGTTTCATACTTTCTGCAGGTGGAGTCAGTAAATGGGCGTTCAGGCTTAATACAAAACGGGACAATTTGGCGACAACCTATTGTACGGATATAATGCAAAAAATATATTGACTTATCAAACAAGATGAGGAATGTTAAAAGTTTCTAGGCGTGATCTAATGTTTAATTTTTATGTATAATGTATCGAAACCTACCATCTAACACACGGCTCGTATCTGGATAACTGTTAATCATTTATTTGACTGTTATGCTTCATTACAAAGTTGAATGATGAACAACCAAAACATTAAACTTTCTATTCATACTGCTACACGTTTATATATAACAATCTATATATGAACTAAAATTTATACTCAGCAAAAGTTCCTTATGATTTTAAACAATATAATTGTTAAAAAATGAAAACCTTATGATTTTTTTAAATTTCACTTTTGATGAAAGAAATATATATAATCAGTGTACCAGTGTATCAGTGCTATTGAGTGTACCAGCTCATCGTGACGTTCTCTAGTTTATAAAGTACTAAGTTAAAAGTTTATATAATGGTACCGCAGAAATAATATTGTTATTTACATTCACATTAGATTGGCATTCTAATGCGTTCTTGTTATATTTTATAATCCTATAAATCAACTTAGTTTTCACAAAGATAGCTAATTCAGTTTTATTCATTTTTGATCAATCTGAATTTTACAGGGTTTTTGTGATTCTTTGGAGTTTCATACACATTAACTGAAATTACTGTTTGAAAGATTTATCCAATACTGATGAAATTTGCTTATTATTTGTAAAAGTATCTCAATTATTGCTTTCCTGTTTCTGAATGTGGGCCTTAAATATCCGTTTTTGCATTGTATCTGAACAAATTTACTTCCACAATCCCACCAGTTCAAATAGTTTTCAAAACTTGCGTTTCTGATCATGAGTTGCTTGCAATTATTAGATCCGCTTTTAGTTTAATGTAGTGACTAGTGTTACTAATTGGATGTTAATTTAATTTTTATTACAAATGTAGAATTATAGTATACATAATATGTGTGAACCAACTGTAGGTTTATAAGACGTGGGAAAATTGTAATTACTGATATATTTCATTGAAACTTTCATAATGCTGAAACATTTTGGTATAATTAATTATCTTAATATTTTAACCAAAGGTGAATTTTAAAATCAGTGACATGAACTTATAAAAAGGTATTGTATTTCTAATTATTAACAAAACGTCGCATTCCATGGCAAAATATTGAAAAGTAGATATCACATTTTATACTTCCACCATGTGTGTCATAAACTGGAATAGAACAGCTACAACTTCTTATTACTCGAACAGAAAATATGTTAAGCTACTTAGACTTTTATGCCACTGTGATAAATTACTAAATTGTCATTAATTAACTTATTTCTGACATTAAAAAATGATATTTTTTGTTACCATAATAAGATACTATTAGGTTAGTCGAAACTATTTTCGAAAATGAAAATGATCTAAGGTAATAAAAAATATAAAACTAATTAATAATATAGAGCATAGGATAATTAGCGTGTTTCTTAAAAGGGATATGTTAGTTAGAAAAATATACAACGAATATACAGTCAGTTGCTAGTAAGTTCAACATTAGTTTTAATTAGTTGTAAAAAATAAGAAACCTTTGTAATAATCGTATGTTTCGTGTTATATTTTATTCTTACTTTAAATCAACTGTACCAGTATAACCAGTAGTTATTACTCGTTATCTTACTGTATTTTACTCTTGGTAATACACTCTAGCTGTACAGACCAGTAGCATCTAGGTGTTACCTTGTTAAATTTTAATCTTTGTATTAAACTATAGCGAAACAGATAAGAAGCATCCACTCCTTAGCTAGCTGGAGTTTACAATCAATAATAACTATAGCAATACAAGTTATTCCAAATATAGTATATACAAACTGGTACATCACTGACCTATTCCAAATATAATATATACAAACTGGCACATCGCTGACCTATTCCAAATATAATATATACAAACTGGTACATCACTGACCTATTCCAAATATAGTATATACAAACTGGTACATCACTGACCTATTCAAATATAGTATATACAAACTGGTACACCGCTGACCTATTCCAAATATAGTATATACAAACTGGTACACCACTGACCTATTCCAAATATAATATATACAAACTGGCACATCGCTGACCTATTCCAAATATAGTATATACAAACTGGCACATCGCTGACCTATTCCAAATATAGTATATACAAACTGGTACGTCACTGACCTATTTCAAATATAGTATATACAAACTGGTACACCACTGACCTATTCCAAATATAGTATATACAAACTGGTACACCACTGACCTATTCCAAATATAGTATATACAAACTGGTACACCACTGACCTATTCCAAATATAGTATATACAAACTGGTACACCACTGACCTATTCCAAATATAATATATACAAACTGGTACACCACTGACCTATTCCAAATATAGTATATACAAACTGGTACATCACTGACCTATTCCAAATATAGTATATACAAACTGGTACATCACTGACCTATTCCAAATATAGTATATACAGACTGGTACAGCACTGACCTATTTCTTCGACGATCAGTTCTTTCTCTGGTGACTTGTATAAACATGTTTCCAACGGTCTCTCTGGATTGGTATTTTGAGCACATTTTTCTTCAGTAGCAGGATTCTCCTCCCCGTCATCTTTTCTAGAAAACTTTGCCGGCTGATTATGAAGGAGAGCATCAATACAAAAAGCTTTTGCACGAGAGCTCAACTGAACAGTGGAATATTCAGCATAATTTTTAAGGGTCATATTCAGCTGTTAGGTTTTTATTTTGTAATTCACACGTTCTAATTAGTCAAAACTCTCGGAAAATTAGCTGAACTAAAAATGGCACAAATACTTAGTAGACATTGTGGTTTATAAACATGACTGGTGAGATAAAATATCGAAAAACAGTCAGCCAATGCTTATCTTACTTATTGTCAACAGTTTTTAGACTGACGAAGTAGGTGGCTCTTGAAAGCACACGTGCAATAAGAAGGAGTGGCTAGTCCGTTTGTAACTCTGATTATATGGGGTCAACTAATATTTGTCTGTCGGAACGATAACTGTACTGTTCATCCAGGGTATACATTAGTCGTATATGTGCGATCGGTTGACCAGGTCTATTTGAACACGGGAAACGAGAACTTTTCCAATTAACACCACCTTACCAATAAGGAAACGAACAGTTCTGGTGCGAATGTAACAAAGTCTCACTGATGAAAGATTAATTGTGTATTAAAAACATGTTTAAATATGTTAGTAATAAGAACATTATGTAATAAATATTGATGACGACCAAATAAAGAAAAAAATAGTCTTAACAGGATATACATGTGACAGAGCAGTAGTAAAAATATACAATAGTGGTAAGAAATATAAAACTACATGTAGCATGATACATTAATGTTATATACATCTACAAGAGATGTGATTCAGCAAAATAACTTCTGGTTTAGGCATTTACTGAACAGTTGACAAAGTTAAAACAGTAAGTCAGAAACGCAGAATAGAACTCATTGTTTTTGATTAATAAAGGTAATTAGAAGCTCTCATGACATTTTCACCTTTTCAATTGGCTGAGGTTGTAGTACATAGAACTGAACAATGAAATATCATTAAATTGTTGTGGAATTCTAATAGATAGAAGAGCCAGTTGACACATTGAATACGAGTAGCTAAATATGTATTATTTGTGAAATCGGACAACCGGAAACTAGAACGTCCAACTAACACGTGATGTATATTTATGATAAAGAAGAATCAGTTAACCATTTATCATGTTGACAAGACGACATGAAGATGTAAGAGGTAGAACAACAGGATTATCCTAACTACAGTTATATAATACCCAACTGATACTTTCTCATAACGAAAATAAACAGTTTAGGATGTAATTAGATAAAATTGAAGAAAGAACAACACACCTTCTCCTGATACATTCAATTCCAGTAGGCCTTTATATTTCTGTGGTTATTACATAACTTGCTGATTTGAATATGCACAACCGTTTTGATTTATGGTACTACATAGCATCTACATTTACAGCATACAAAGATCAGTGAATCACTCGACCCTCTGCATAACATCTACGTTTACAGAATACAAAGATCAGTGGATCACTCGACCCTCTGCAAAACATCTACGCTTACAGAATACAACGATCAGTGGATCACTCAAACCTCTGCATAACATCTACGTTTACAGAATACAAAGATCAGTGGATCACTCGACCCTCTGCAAAACATCTACGTTTACAGAATACAACGATCAGTGGATCACTCGACCCTCTGCAAAACATCTACGTTTACAGAATACAACGATCAGTGGATCACTCGACCCTCTGCAAAACATCTACGTTTACAGAATACAACGATCAGTGGATCACTCAAACCTCTGCATAACATCTACGTTTACAGTATTCAAAGATCAGTGGATCATTTGTTTTGTTGAACTTTGTTGAACTTCCAATTACGTAGTGAGAAATAGTAAAATACTAACAAGTTTTCATTAAGTAAAGTATGACGTACATTTGTTGTAAACAACAACCAAATGATTAGATGATATGTAGAAAATCACTCGCAGATGATGTACTAAATAGAACGGAAGATTAAACCATGTATTTTAATCACATTTCGAATGACGTACAAGTATAAAAAAATCCCCACTTTCTCTCCGAAGTCAGCCAGCTGGAGAAGTAGTACTTACGATATACGAGTTACACAGCACTACATCTATAATATACAAGAACAAACTTAGAATTTGTTATGTTGAACGTAAGGAGCTGATTAAATATTAAATAAAGTTGAAATAGTGACCAACTTTTCTTAAAGTTTGTATGATACACAAAAATAATAAACAAAAATTCGTTATTCTTTTATCACGTTGTACATGATAAGTTAGTTTAAATCCTTTCTGAGTCTTAAAGGCATAACTCCGGTTTCCTGTGGCACAAGCGGATGAGAATGTTTACACATTCCCCCAGAACAGGAAGCCAGTCCATCGCAGGTTAACCCCAGATATTGGCTGGTCCCCATTTTACAGCCGGATAGACTAAGAAAGTTTGAGTAAAGTGTCTTGCGCATGCGTAAGCTTCGAACCCGGAACCTTTTGATTATTACTTCAAACCACTAAGTTACGACGCCTCGAACACGTAACAACTGAACGGCGAACGTACTTGGAGTAATGTGTGATCTGTATTTGTATTAAAATAGAATAAACTGACAACTGTCATTTCTATCCACACTACCTTAGGATATATTATGTATAACAACAGAAATAAACCAGCAATTTACCTTAAGTAATAGACAACTGCACCTGTAGTAAACAAGACGTTGACCCTAACTTGGGAAGAGGAACTGGAGAACTAGGAAACGATCTTTTCTAAATAATATATGGTCTACAACTTCAACAAACAAGAAATATCTAATAATTAAACAATAATAGGTCATTTTTAATAAATGCATTTTCTATCATTGCAATTGGCAATTTGTTATATTGAACATTAGCAATGTTAACTAGTAGAACAGCAATATAAAACACCAATTTTTAAAATATATCTATGACCAGCAGTTATAAAACCGAACAAATTGACCATTTTGTTGACCCGTAAAAGATGCAATAAGTGGATCTGAAGAAAAGCGAATTATCTTTAAATAAATAAATAATTTAGAAGTTTAGTAAAAGAAAAACCTATTGCGACTACCAAGATGACTTTTGGGCAGAACAGGGTACTTAACACGGGATTTTCATTAAGTAATGTATAATGGGCAGAACAGGAGACTTAACTCCGGATTTTCGTTAAGTAATGTATAATATAAAACTATAGTAAAATAAGGTAATTTGTTTGTGGTGATCAGCTGACGATGTATTAAATATAATTAGAGAGCTTAAGAATAAAATGTCTACAGCTATAATACACAAGAATCAACTGGCCTGCTCTACACGGCTGCAACGAACTTTCTACGAATGATGTACTATCTGCAACAACAATATAACAAGAACAACTAACTCATTTGTCATGCTCAAAATGGACCCCCCCCCCTTTCTCTCGGGATATAGTGGTTCGTATTGAGAAACTTTGTTTTTGTTGCTTGTTTCTTGTTAAGCACAAAATTACACTATGGACTATCTGTACTATGCTCTCCATAATGACTGAGCCCCAAATTTTAGCTTTATAAGTCCTCAAGTTTACCGTTGAGCAACCGGGAGTGGAGAAATACTTTGGGACAAAACAAAATAACAACTTTTCAATAAATATTATGTGATGCAGGTTATTGACATAAAAACAAATTTATCATATCCTAGGTTGAAACGACTTAGTAGCATTTAGAAAAACAGGGTCAATCATTGAGTTTTCTTTAAGTAGTGTGAGGCCAACGGCTACAGTAAACAAGAACCGATTAACATCGAACATGGTCATATAATGGTGTATTTAAAAAATGGAGAATTAAACAAAGCATAATATTTTCTTTGAATAGTGTATAATACATAAATGTAGCAAAATAATCAATCGATCATTTATTATAGTGTTTGTTTGTTTATAATTAAGCACAAAGCTACACAAGGGCTATCTGTGCTCTGCCCACCACGGGTATCGGGCTTATTATAGTGAGCATGAAGAGAGATGGATGTGGTAAGAGAACCTAAATAAAACATTTTTCTAAAGTATTGTAAGATTTAATAATATAATTTTCAAAAGCCAACTGACCATTTATTATGTTGAACATGACCACCTGAACAAAAACTGGTAATAATCAAGGAATATGTTTAAACATTACATGACCTGCAGTTGTAATAAACAAGAAACAACTGATCATTTATTATGTTGAACATGACCACCTGAACAAAAACTGGTAATAATCAAGGAATATGTTTAAACATTACATGACCTGCAGTTGTAATAAACAAGAAACAACTGATCATATCACATGATGAACACAACCAGCATGATGCAACAAATAGAATGGAAAACAAAGCAAGGAACTTTCTTTATGAAATACACGATCTACAGTTACGGCATATAAGAAACAATACACCATAAGTCATTCTTAAAATATCCACCTGAGAATTTCTAGAGCAGTTTAAAGGACAAAATAACATATTTTCATTAAATAATGCATGATCTACTACTACGGCAATAAGCTGAATATTTGGATGGGAAAATGACCAGTTGAAGATATATTAGTTTAACCTCTGAAGCACAAAAACGGATTTGCATGATGTGATGGTGATCTGTAAGTTTTGAAACAAGAATCAAAGTACCATTTGTTACGTTATGTAGCTGCTGTATTGTGGTATTTAGATACATTTCCTACAAATTTTTAAAAGTATCCGCAAAACCCAGGTTCTAAAAATGCTATACAGAAAATTATTTCGAACATGGACAGCAAAGAGAAGCAAGCAGAAACAAGTGAACACAATAATTCTTTTTAATAACTTATTTTCACAATAACGTTTTGCAATCTGATGTATATCTAAAGACATATCTATTAAAGACGTATTTACATGAAAAGGTTTACAACAAAATCATGAACAAACATATCACTGCAATCTTTGTGGGCTACAAATTTAGATAAGAGCTTTCATTTTGATACATTTCGACAACGATAATATGGTAGCCATGACAGGTGACCATGTTGTGCTAAAAGTTTGATATGATGTCAGTGTTGAATTTATAGTTTGATACCAGCCAGATGGGCATAATGGATGCAATAGTACGAGAAACTGCAGTTCCAAACATGTCTAAACATGAATGTTAATATAATGAAGCTTATGATCTACCTATATATATACCCGACAATAAATACCCAGTAATGTTTTTAATTTATGTTTTTCATTAATCAAGTTCAGAGGACATGTACTATCACTAATCAAATCGTCCTAAAAAAGGACCATACTTCATCAATTAATTAATACAGCCATAGTTAAATGATCCTAAAAAGGGCCCTAATTCATTAGTTAATTATAATTAAGACATCATAAAAGAACACTAACATTATCAAATCATACTAAAAGTATATCACTAATTCATTAATTGACCCTAAAAAAAGGCACTTAAGACTAATTCATTACCACAAAGTAAAAAACCATGAATCATACAATACATCTCTCAACAAGAATATAATTAATCACAATTAATTAAACCAATTATAATTAATCCATCCTAAAAAAAGACATTTAGCTCTAACTCACTTATCCTAAAAATACGATGTAATGATTAAAACTTTTTGTTTAAAGATTTTCAGTATTAGTTAAATATATTCACTGCTCTAAAAAAAGGATGATATAATAAATAAAACTTATACAACAAAATCATCAATAAAACGTTTATTTCGTAATAACACTATTTCTAGTTTGTGAAAAAACATTTTACGCATGTTCCTTTATCACATGTTTTATAAAAGGTTGACTTTCACATATACTTGCTATAGCTTTTTAAACAAATATACTGTGATAGTACTGTCCAAAACATTATTTGACGTGATATTTGTCCTCATATAATTAATTTTACAATAACAACACTTACCATAAATTTTTGAGGAACACATTAGCAATGTGTTCAAAACTCAGTGTTCTTTGCTTCAATGGGTGCATATAATCATGACCGACAAATATATGCAAATCTTGTGTATGAAACACATAATTTCCTCAATGTTCTGTTGGACAATAACCCTATTTCAATTGCTAGAATTTTTCAGACATTGTTTCACTATTATAATAATTACATAAAACGAGTGAATTCGCCATATAACTCTTAAACTGAAGGCGTTTTTTCTTGCATTCTTTGCTTCAATGGATGCATATAATCATGACTGACAAATATACGCAAGTCTTGTGTATGAAACACATAACTTCTTCAATGTTCTGTATTTCACAATAACACTATTTCAAATACCAAAATTTTTCAGGCATTGTTTCATTATTATAATAAGTACACAAAACGAACGAATTCGACGAATTTAACTGTAAACTGAATGTGATTCTTTTCTATCTGAGATGTCAAACTTACTGTACTTTGAATATATTGATGTCACCAACATATGACACATAGGGTTTAATTTTATGCTGACCATGTGAACATGTTTTACGCGGTTCTAAGTTTGTTTGTTTGTTTGTTTGTTTTTTAATTATGCACAAAGCTACACAAGGGCTATCTGTGCTCTGCCCCCCACGGGTATCGAAACCCGGATTCTAGCGTTGTAAGTCCGCAGACATACCGCTGTACCACTGGGGGGCGGTTCTAAGTGCTTTGTCAAGGTCAGGCTTGAAAATATATGTATATTAGGAAAACCATCTGCTCAAATTACATAGACTAGTTCTAAATAATATTCACTAAATATAAACAATTAGACCGTAATTATAAAGGTTATTTGCATAAAATTTAAATTAATATTACTCAACCTATAATTATCACATACTATCAGTTCAATTAAAGATTGAAAATCATTTATTAATATAAAAGTTAATTATAACACACTATCTACATGTTTACAGTATATTTATGGGAAAATGTTAAAATAAAAGTCAATTATAATACACTGTCGCTATGTGATTACAATATACTTAGAATAATTACAAGGCTGTAAATTGTGGACTTAAACAGTACATTTCTAAAATGTAACTATCAATGGTAAAACATCATTTATAACATACTTTCGAAAGAACATAAGAATTATACAGCTATAGCACTTAATATGAAAAGTTTTGACAGTCACTTCATATTGAATTATCTTATTGTCAAGGGATAAAATTCGAGATTATTGTAAACGGGAAAATTATGATTATGACAGTCAAAAGCCTCGGAATAAGGGTAATTGACAGTTATAATTGTATACCCATGTCTTTATCATTGTTTCCAAAAACATTTGTATTAGAAGAAAAAATATTTCCCTTATTTTTTTATATCAAGTCCGATCAAGAATATCGAGGACCTATTCTGGATGCCAGTTTTTACTCTCCCGACATCATGCCAGCATCTGCAAGACAAAAAATTCTGGAGCCAGTTTTTACTCTCCCGACATCATGCCAGCATCTGCAAGACAAAAATTACTGGATTGGCACTGTCAGCGACGAGAAGAATAGTACATCTTTGATTTCCAAAAAAAAAGAGATGTATAAGTAAGAAAGATATTATCCTTAATTCTGACCAATTATATTTTGCTGTTCTCATGAAAGTGTATTGTTAAAAATAACACTATTGATTCTCATTATGATTTGCCATTGTTGAATATTATACTTAATATTCTTTATTTTTCTTGTGTGTATTATGAATTGTCGTTGTTAAGGTGTACCTTGTGATTGTTAAATGGTTTACACCAGTGGCGTAGCAAGAGGGGGAAAGGGGGCAGTCACCCCCGGGCCCAGGTGTGAAGGGGTGCAAAATTTCATCTGGCCTATAATGCATATTAATTAATAATTATGCCCTCCTCTAGGATATTTTGTTTGTTTGTTTTGAATTTCGCGCAAAGCTACACGAGGGCTATCTGCGCTATCCGTCCCTACTTTAGCAGTGTAATACTAGAGGGAAGGCAGCTAGTCATCACCACCATCCGCCAACTCTTGGGCTACTCTTTTACCAACGAATAGTGGGATTGACCGTCACATAATAACGCCCCCACGGCTGAAAGGGCGAGCATGTTTGGTGTGATGGGGATTCGAACCCGCAACCCACAGATTGCGAGTCGAGTGCCCTAACCACCTGGCCATGCCGGGCTCCTCTAGGGTATAGCGCAACTGCCCTACGTTAAGTAAATACGACACAGTGTT
>NW_013666602.1:235528-242719 GCF_000517525.1 Limulus polyphemus | reverse complement strand
TCAAGGCCGTAACTTTGAATCAACTGTGTTCCATGAATACTGCAAGTTGTTTGGCATACGAAAGACCAGGACAACGCCACTTCACCCACAGTTTGATGGGATGGTAGAAAAGTACAATTGGGCACTGGGACAGGAATTGGCAAAGTATTGTAATATCCACCAAGATGACTGGGATGTCTTACTCCCTCCACTGTTGACGGCCAAAAGAACTGCAGAGCATGAAGCCACTGGATACACTCCAGCAAAGCTGATGTTTGGTTGGGAACTTCGGTTGCCAGTGGACCTGATAATAGGATGCCCACCTTACGAAGAGTTGCCTGAAAATGTGTCAGAGTTTGTGAAAGTGTTATCTGAAAGGATGGATGATATTCATCATCAAGTGCGTTCAAACTTGAAAACGTCTGCTGATTCCATGAAGTTATGTTATGATAAGAAATCTACTGAAGTCAGCTTTGTACCAGGAGACAAAGTGTGGTTGTATAATCCCAGGAAGACCAAAGGGAAGTCCTCTAAGTTGTCTTCTCCATGGGAAGGCCCATATGAAATAGTGGATCGTTTCTGAGACGTGACTTTCCGAATAAAATGTGGTCGGCGAGATAAGCCAAAGGTGGTGCATGCCAACAGGCTTTGGCCTTGTCACGGTTCAGGACATTTCAGTTGGGACGAAGTGAACAATGGAACAAATGACGCTGCTGAAGACGTGTCACCTGAAAAAGCCACTGTCGAAGAAGAAACGCTATCCCGTTTTGAGAAGGAAAACAGTGAAGCCATTAATGAAGTTACTACCACTAATGTGACTGTTACCGATAATGGGACATTTCCTGATGGAGCAGATGAACCCCACGTGAAGCAGAAGCCAATGAGACGGAGACCAATACGGAAGAAGATATGTCCTGTAAAATTAAGAGGCTTTGTTGTATTTTAATTTTGTGTTTGTAAATTCTGTATATTTAATTAAGTTATTGTTAATTATCTATCGGTTAAATGTAAGTGGCTATTGTTCGGGACGAACAGTACTAAGGAAGGGGCAGTGTTACGACACCGGAAGTCACGCGACGCTGGGTGCATGCGCACTGGAGTTTTTCGAAGGATCATGAATTATCGGGGAAGACCGAGTTTATTCGAGGCGCCCTTTTTTTAGTATATAAGCCTGGCGAGAAAAACCAGCGGCATGGCAGAGGTAGGCTGTTGAATAGATAGATAATTGAGTCAAGCGAACAGTAGGCACCGTAAGTAGAGTGTGTGAATGCTGTGATTTATAGCATGTGTTATAATGGTTGTTAAGTTTAAAGTGACTGTAGAAATTCTGTGTATTACTAAAATTTGTATCGAGAAAGAATAAACTAGTTTTAATCAAGAAAGGACTTATGTCGCTGAAATTTCTCGGAAAGAATTTCTACGGGAAATTAACAAACAAGCAGATACGCAACAATATCTTTATTACATAGTCGTCTGGCCACTTTCTATATTCTCAACACCAATTACTTATTAACAAAATCGTCTACTTTTAACTCTTATTATAACAAATTTTAAGAATAATAAAATAGTCACTCACAAATATAAATTAGTTACCAGTATCTAAACCAAACAATCTTTTTATATCATGACACAAACATTACAATATCAATTTCCTGGCAATGTTTGTTTGTTCGTTTGTAATTAAGCACAAAGTTACACAAAGGGCTATCTGTGCTCTGCCCACCACGGGTATCGAAACCCGGATTCTAGCGTTGTAAGTTCGCAGACATACCGCTGTGCTACTGGGGGGCTTCCTGGCAATCAACGTGGATGGAAAACAGGTTTCCACTCGACCTTTCTCGCCAGATTTTGAAGCTGAGCTGTGTGCACGAAGCTATGAAACGGTATTTAGTGGAACTGGAAAACAATTTCAAGATCAAGGAATTGATATAGGATATGACGAATACTCAGGAGGATATACTCTCTTTACCTTTGATCTTACACCTGATCTATCTGCTGGAAATTCGCACTTTAACTTACGAATTGAAATACACTATAAATGTTCTAGCATATGCAGAATTTCAGTCAATTTTGGAAACAGATATCATAACAGATAGCTAAGAAGATATGAATACGTTGGAAATTTATTCAATACTCTCGCAGGCTTCGCGTACGTGAAAAAAGTTTGGAAGTGTATTTGCCAGTGACCAACTACCAGACTAGACAGAAAAACATTTATACGTTGTCAATAAGGATCCTAGTCATAAACCTGGTAGCCACTTGGTCTGCATATATTTTGGTCGAAAAGAAAAAAGAGAATATTTTGATTCATTAGGACTACCTCCACATAATCTCAACATTAACAAATTCATCAAAAAGAATTGTCAAACATGGACTTTCAACCAAAAAGTACTGCATGGACTATATTCATCTGTGTATGGACAGTATTGTATATATTATACGTATTATCGTTTTTGAAACGTATCAAAACCAAAGCTCTTATCTAAATTTGTTTCCCACAAAGATAGTAATGATATGTTTGTTCATGATTTTGTTGTAAAACGTTTTCATGTAAATACGTCTTTAATAGATATGTCTTTTTATGTAGATCAGATTGCAAAATCTTTATTGTGAAAATAAATTATTAAAAATAATTACTGTGTCCAGATTTTTTATAATAATAATAATATCACTGAAATCTTTAATAATGTGAGTAAGTTTTAATTATAGTATAAATAAGCCTTTTTTGGGGTCTTTAATTAAATACATGTCGAGACATGTTCAGAACTTGGCCGCCTATCACACACACACACACACATTTTGCGTCTTCTAGTGAAAAGAATATGAACTACGACCTCGTCATCGTCAATGACGATAAACACATGTGACTTTCAGTACAACATGGTCGCCTGTCATAGTGATGAATAAATCACTCAAACCATCTAGTGCCAGAGGTGCATGTAATAAAGCTGTTAGAAGTTAAAGGTGTATTTATAGATATCTTGATTACAAATCAGTACAGGTAACTATCTCTCTTTAAGATCGCTAGATATGTCTCACTTGGAATACTGTTTACAGTTTTGGTTTACTTACCTAACAAAAATAATGATTTATTAAAAAGTACGGTTAGACTCATACAGAAAGTTGTGAGTAGGCTGTAGATGGTTACCAGATGCGGAGATAAAATTGAAACCTTCCAATACAAATAACAGTGCAAATGGTAGTATTACAATATGGTGTTTCTCCCAAAATTAGTGGGTGATACTTTTGAATCCAACATTGTTGAAAAGGGTTCAGAGGAGGACTACAAAGATAATTCCAGGAATGGAAAGATTATCTTATAGGGATATATTAAGACCTTTCAACTTATTTTCTTTTGAGAGAAGAAGGGTAAGAGATGATCTTATTGAAGTCTGCAAGAGTACCCAGGAGATTAAGGGGAGTTTCAAAATAAATAACACTTTTTTCCCCGAGAACATAACAAAGTAAAATAAGATTTTCATTCAATCATAAAAGTAATTCCAAGTATCAATATCGCTTGATTGGGCCACCATTGTTCTCACGCACGAGTTTTAGTCGATTTGCAAAATATTTCAGCAATGCAACAAACATGTCTGTTTTTATGGCTGTCTCTGTGAGCACATCAGTGAGAACACGTATCAAGGTTTCACGTTTGTCTCTCTCGCATTCGGGCAAAGTCTCCAACATTTCTTCTGTGCATTGTTGAATGAAAGCTCCGACTTCAATTCTCGGATCATGTCTGCGACTAGTTTCTGAGCCATCCCGAAGTCAGCACATGCGACACGAACCTGAGTTCTACTGAGCACCATGATTCAAAAGTTTAGGCAAAAAAATTAAATTCGAAGAGTCAAACACCCAAGAGTACGTTGAAATGACGTTTTCTCACGAGTGATGATATTTGCGGTCTTATCAAGTTCGTCTTTACTTCGGGGGAAAAAGTGTGATTAATTTTGCAATACCCCTTAGTAGGATAAAAGCCTCTCAGTTCTATCTACGGTATTCTGAATACAAAAGGACGTGCTATCAAAAGTAATTACAATACAAATTGAGCAAACAGCCGAAACTAATAAAGTTAAAACACAGATAAATAGCTAAAAAGTATATGCGATAAGATTCGAGAAAACCCATAATATTAACCCCTAAAAAATGACGTAACAAAAATGGTAAATAGGAGAATTAAAATAATTAGCAGAAAATAATAAAACCCAAGTAATGAAGTGATGTTATACAGCTTGCAATTAACTACAGTAATAGCTTAAACAAATGACAGATAAAACTAACGGTAGTCGTCATAGTAGAGTAGGCCATCATTACCTTAAAAAACTAAGAAATTAAAGTGTAGACGTGAAAGTTTTGGAAAGGTCTGATATTCTGTAAAACTATTAATCCAATAATTGGTAGTAAGAACATTGTTGAATTTCTCACAAAATTGGATGAATGTTAAAAATGAAATTAAATTTATGAGCGCTGTCGACGAAAAACTGTAATGTTGAACAAATTCTATTGTATCCAATATGTTGTGAATAGTAAACATTATAACATAACGTACTTGGAATAATTGTATTTAAAGGATTGTTGTTAAAGCTGTACATAATGTTGTCACACAATTGCACATAAGTTTTTACGAATGGAAACCAAATTATTCTACTTTATCGGCAGTAGTCATGTCATACTTACTACGTAAATAATCTTTTGACTTCTCTTTCTTACATCATTTATTAAAATCTTCAATGACTGATTCACTAATTACTTGTTTTGTGCGATTTCAATGAATTTTAGGACATTCCTAGAATTATAATTTAAGAAGTTATTGCCAATGGCTCTCTTGCAAGAACAATTAATAGTTGGGTATAGAATTTTACAAGTGTTAGGTGATTGCTGTTATACAGAAGTGGCTCTGAATTTTGATTCCGATTTATTCAGTTCCGTACTTCTGTCAGTAAATGGAACAATAAGGTAAATCATCTCTTTACATTCATTAGCAGTTGTTGTTTTAGATTTCACTGATGACAAATAGCAAGTATCAGCTTCTTTACATTGCTTATCAAATGTAATGATACCTGTATTTATCAATTTTATTAACCAATATCCTTTATAAATATCTCAGAGCTTTAGTTTGATAAACTTCTAAAGCATTTGAATGTGTTATATCAAAACGATTTTAGAGCCTCACTACGTCATTACTATCTAAGTAACCACGTCCGATCATGGTCTATCTGACGATCGTGGATCTTGAGAATAGCCTTGTAACGTAGCGTAGTTCAATGACAAAAGACTCCGTCGAAAAGTTGTAGTGTCTAAATCATACCACTCTTCCCTGTATGATTTTAATAATCCATTTAGTGAATAAAGACAATGTATTCCCAGTGCCGAATTCAAATACCATGAATACCAATGATGGAAGAGTAAGCTTGATATACAATGCTATTTTACTTGCTGTTTTAAAGATTAATATTACTGTGTTAAATACCAAAAAGATTGGAATACTGTTGGTGAACAACACCCATCAGAACAAGCTGTTCCATCAGCAGGTACCATCTGGTGAAGCTGGTACTCCATGGAGTAGCTGTGAGCCTCCCAATGAGAGAAAGTATGCTGCCAAGGTGACTATATGTCGCAGAGAAAACTGAAGACACACAGAGCCAAAGGAGAGCTACCTATTGTGACTAGCTATTCACCCAAGGGCAGTAGTCTGATGTTCTTGGATAAAAGTATCTGAAAATGCCCACTCCACCATATCTCCGACATTTAGGGCATATCTGCCTGATGTTAGTTTAGAGTCTATAGGTGAGAAGTTTATGCCAAAATCACAAATACCTGTGATTGAGATTAAACAGGTCTCTTCCCCCATGTTTAATGGTAATAGCGTTATATAAGACATTTTATTAGGCTAAGCTGAGAAGTTTATAATTGTTACATTTTAGTTACTTTTGTTAAACTATATAACAATAAATAAAAGTAAGCATGAAAATGCAAGGCTTTGTAATACTCACTGCTTACTTGAGTGGTTTGCACTCAAGTAAAAATATCCGACGTTCTCACCTAAGCCTTGTTAATTCTTACAAATTTGGATACCCAAAGAATTCACATAGCTTTGAAATAGAATAGAATAGAATGTCCCATAACTTCAGTAATTTTACCTGGCTTTCTAAGTAAGTTATAAATAGGTTAAGAAATTCTGCTACAGCTCAGCAAATAAAAAAGGTAGGAGGATAAAATGTTATATTCTTGTTTCTAACTAGTTTGAAACCGCAGCAGTCTATTGTAAAAGTTAGAAAATTATGAAGTTGAGAAATTGGAGATCATATACCTCATAACAGAAAAATGAAATTCGAGATTTTTAAACACTTCTTTTTGAAATTAAAAAGCTAAAACTTAAAATATTATAAACAATTATAAATTATATGATACACAGTAAAAGTTTTCATGCCAAGTTTATTAACGTACATTGATAATAAAGTTGATTAATCAAGTCTTGAATGGAACATTTTACAAGTAAATGACGTGCACACTTCAACCTGGTTATACATAAAGTTAATACAGACTTCTGATGAGTGGTAATAAACTGTTACATATCTGCTTGTTTGTTAATTTCTGGTAGAAATTCTTTCCGAGGAACTTCAGCGATACAAGTACTTTCTTGATTAAACCAGTTTATTCTTTCTCGATACAAGCTTTTAGTACACAGTAATTCCACAGTCAGTACGTTTCTCGTCACTTTAAACTTAACAACTTTTCTAATACACGCTACAAATCACAGCGATTCACAATCACGATAATATCGCTCTCTGCTGGCTTCCTCTGCCAGGCTTATATACTAACAATGAGGCATCTCGATCACACTCGAGCTTTTCCGATAATTCGAGAAACTCTGTCATGCATGTGCTAGCAGCATCACATGATTTACGCTGTCGAAACACTGCCCCTTCTTAGTATTGTTCGTACTGAACAACAGCCACTTACATTAAACAAATAAATAATTAACAATAACTTAATTAAATATACAGAATTTACAAACACAAAATTAAAATACAACAAAGCCTCTTAATTTTACAGGACATATCTTCTTCCATATTGGTCTCCATCTCATTGGCTTCTGGTTCATGTGGTGCTCAACTGCACCATCAGGAAATGTCCCATTATCGGTAACAGTCACATTAGTGGTAGTAACTTCATTAACGGCTTCACTGTTTTCCTTCCTAAAACCGGGTG
>NW_013666602.1:209162-234703 GCF_000517525.1 Limulus polyphemus | reverse complement strand
CTTGTTTCCATCATCTTCTTTTTTTTTCTGTCCCACTCTCTTACACCAGTTTGTTACGTATCTGGTTGTTTGTTAATTTCCGGTAGAAATTCTTTCCGAGGAACTTCAACGATACAATTCACGTGACTTCCGCTGTCGCAAGAAAACTATACGTGACTGAATAAGCACTTCTTCAACTAGGTTTATGGGCCAGGCTTTCTTAAGTGTTCATTTTTTAACTGGAAAACGTTGAAAAAATCTACCACTCGTGATACATTTTGTAATATTTTCCCACCTTGATGAAGATGACTACTGTTTTTACATGTGTTCTTCTTTACCAGATTATATTGTACCTAGAATAAAAAGGCAAAAAGCTAACAAATTGTAAGAAGGTTTTCCTTCTGCTGCCTTTTTTTCTGTGATAATATTTCAGTTGCCGACTTTGTTTACCATCCATTCTAAAAATACAAATATGAAACCCATCACCAAAATGCATACCACCTTTGTATATTAGCAAAGACAGGAGTAGAAGTTAATGTGATCTCCTTTACATTTCTACAGTAAATCCAGCTAAAGCAGGCTAATAAGAATAGTTATTTTGTATTAGACTAGTTCCACATATCATAAACGTAAGCTTTTATTATCATGCGGCATTATAATAAGAAGTGCAAAGCATCTATAAGGAGTTGAATTAAAATGGTGATTTCCTTTACCCATTCTGTGAACTCCTTTACATGCATCTCACCATGTCTCCGAATATCTGTTTTTATAAATAACCCCCTAATTATTTCTCTCAGATTTAGCTTTATAATTTATGTCATTTAAACCTAAAACTGTCACCACTCACACCATTTGCATGTTAGTTATACAGTTAGAGATACACACTTGTTATGTAATCCCATCTTCAAAGACTTTTTTGCAGGAAAATGAGTTGATTTGTGACTAATACATTTCAAATCCACCCTACCCTAATCATTTGCACATTGTGAAAACTAAATATGAAGTGAAAAGCATTATGCACTCTATATATTCCCCTCTGAAATAAAGGAGAACATGTAAAAGAGTTCACGCAATTTCACGTTCAGTGATTTTTATGAATAATGCAATTCACTCTTAACCTTTCAGTTATTGATAACAACAAATGTCTTTGCTGTTGTGTATAACGATATAACAAAATGACATAATCTAAATATATACACAAGATATATGCGTAAAGGAGATCACGTGCTTAAAAAACAACAACTAATTCTATTACAAGCTCCAAATGGTTTGTTTGTGTGAAGCTAAGCACAATGGGTTATCTGTGCTCTGCCTATCACGGGTATCGAAACCAGGTTTTTAGCATTGTAAGTCCGCAGACATTACTGCTGTGCCACTGGGTGGCTGCTCCAAATAGATATACCCAAAATATCTCTTGATATCCTTGGTTTGGGGTATGATCAAATCAACTTATATACTTCCCAAATTGATTTTAGACTCTAATATTTTTATTCATTCAAAACCTTTTAATTATTGTATTGAAAATATATAACCGTAAAGGAGAACACATGATTACAGCGGCATGTTATTTTGGATATTTTTATATGTGAAAAAGTAATAGGACAATTACCTAATAACAAATTCGAAAACATAAATGTTTACTAATTAATCACAATAAATGCTTGAGTCATACTTAAAATTTTTGTGTTATTGCTTTGAAATTAAATTTTTCTGTTGGCGACATGCTATTTTTAACACCCCACCACTGTTTATTTCCTTGGTTTGCTGGAAAAACTTAACACGAACTCAACATATTATATATGTTTGGAAAGCTCTGTCTACCATTTATCATTTAGAAATTATTATATGTTTATGTAAGTTACGTAATCAGAGAAATTTGCCACAGAACACTAGCAACGTCAAATTGGACACTTAAGAAAACCTGGCCCTTATGGAATTTCAACCACGGAATGAATGTATTCATCTCCCATCTTGGTTCTGTCATTGATTGTTGTATTATGGAAAATTTTGTCAGTTTGGTCTGAGCAACAAGTAAACTGTTTCCATGAGAAAGTCATTTGGTTCTAGCCAAAACAGTGAAAGAAGTCACAGAGTATCCGTAAACACAAAGCAGTATTCATTGGTTTACTATAGACATAGCCTAAAGTGTTGGTACCACTATCTAAACCAATGCATGAAATACCCCGTTTCCTGTCCAAGGACAAATGAAACGTCGCTGTTCTTATGAAATTATGGGCCGTCAACTATCTAGCTTCCAAGTGTAACAGTCGTCCACATAGTGGGTACAAAGATAACCAAAGCTAACAATAATGCTAGTTATGTTTCCATCAAATGCTGTCCAAGGGCAAGTATATCATTATTGAAACATCTGAGGACGCTGGTTGAAAATTGTGCAGACAGTCTCATTTCAACACAGTGGAAGAAGGTCATTGACTTGTTGGGTGATTATACCAATTTATTTGCCGTATCAGATAACCAATATAGCCAAAGAAAAGTAATACAGTTAAGGAATTAACTTTTCAATGTTGACACTAGTCATGATTTTAATAGTTTCAATAGCAAAGAAACATTTCACCTCTGGTAGGACAAGTTCTTTCTTATCTTGTACGCATCAATTTGGTATATGCACAATAAAGCTACAATATCTGCATGGTGCATATACATGTGTGGAATACATTGATACTTTACTGATAAAACCTCTAGTACATTGGCTAGACCAGGAATCAGAGGACGAAACAAACAAGTCGAAGGATGATCAGAGCACTGTTTTGGACCATTCCGACTTAGATAATGACGAATTAGATGATGAAAATACTTATCTGGATGTATAAGATGAGTCAGATAAGGAAGTATCTGGAAAAAGAGTTACAAGAATGCTCTTATGGTTGACCACAACATTGATGACAACCTCTTGATTGATACAGCTAGGATTAATTGCAAGTCCAGCCGTTAGGGCAGTCATTTGATTACAAGATTAATTACTGAAAGTAAGTAACATTCCTTGCTTTCTGAGCTACCATGTGATATTTCACTATGAAACGTATGTACTACATCGTGTGACTGCCACTTTATTATTACAAAAATTATCCATCACAATATTACCCTTACTACAGTTTCATCGAGATATTTACAGGATATCAGGTGATAACCACTTGATTATTAAACAGTTAAGATGGCTAGTATCAGTATATACAGTGCTTAGGATATCATCATTTTGTACCAGAGAGGATGATTGCTTGTTGTTTAAAAATTCAGCTGAAAAGGTGTTCCAACCCTTACTTTCTGAACTGTTGAGTAATTTTCTGAGCAAAATATCATCCAACATTTTGTGAAAATACCTCACCCTGTATTAGCAATAAACATCTCGAGTACACTTGTGTTTATATTATTTGTAAACACATGTATTGCAAACAACTTATTTTGAGATTTTATTATTCTTTTATGCTGTGCATCACTGCTGAATACAACAATCAATCAGTTGGGCAATGCTTGAATAAAATAAAAAAATACCTACTTTTTAGTACTCTAAATACTATGCCAGGGATAAGTGAGACTAGGTTATACTTTATTAAATTCAAAACAAAATGAAATTTATGAAAATATGTACATTAAAATTAGCTGAAGTGAATTTTTTATTTCAAACAAAAAATAACATCATGCATCATAACCATAACAAATTTAACATAGTTTTAATAATTGTGTCATATCTTGTCCAATCAGTAGTTTTCCTATTATATTCAATAAATAAATTGGTAAATTGCACTAAGATATTTTTTTGATGTGCATAATGTATGGTATTTTACCCCATTCACAGGCTTGTTATATTATATGAATTTAGTAATTATGTAATTTAAATCATAAGCAATCAGTAGTTCTGTCATCAAAGTTTTAATTTGATCAAATCTAATCATGGTACCTTTGTGATATCAAAGCCAATCAGTACTATGACATATATTCTATCTATAATTTTGTGGTAACATACCAAATAAATTTGATATATCCAGTCAATAGTTTTGAGCAGTATCCACGAGAACAAATTGAAAAACTTATACACATAAATACTTTTAACCTTTTAACAGGAGAATGAAAACACTGGTTCACAAAGTATTTTTCCATAGGTTTAATTTTCAAAGTATAACACAAGATGATCATATGGTTTACTGAGAATCTAAATGAAACTGGCTAATACAACATGACATATCGATTGTCCTACACCATTTCATTACAAAATACCATAACCAAATGCCAGAATTTAGAATAATACAACCTAGCAAAATTAAGTTCTTCCAACAGAGCAGTTTGCCATTAGAACATCTGGTAGACAATAAAGTTTGAAGATGGTTTGAATGGGTAATGAAAGAAACTTTATTACATGTTTATAATAAAGTAACAAATGAACAATAATTAAAAGGTACGATAATTTGTCATAATCAGGTACAAGACCTTGTCAAAACATTGTACATCTGTTACAATGTTATATTTGTAATAGTTTTCTTCATTATCTCTTCAAGCCAATTCCAAACGTAATTAGTCACAAAGTGTATTTATCAAATTGGGTATACAAGTAAAAGGTTGATTAATATCACCTGAACTGTACAATGTATACGTAGTTGATTAAGATGCTTTAAGAGACTTTTCTACACTTTGTGATACATATTGTTCTTTACCAAGTCCTGTAAGAAATCTTACTTTAATTATTCTACTTATCTTCTAAGAAAATACTTTTTAGAACCACTAAACAGATTTTATGGAAAGGTTCAGTGTAAACCAAAAATCAAATGAAAACATTATGGGGGACAGTATACATTTGATGTTAATGTAGTTTGTTATAGTGGTTTTGTATTAGTTTTTAAAATGTTTCAACATATATATTGAGCAAAGAAATGATTGAAAAACAGGAATAAGTCAAAAAAGGTTTAGGAATTAAGATAAATATATTATCATAAAACTTTTTAAATTCAAAAATCATGTTAGGCAGGAAGCCTGTGTTCCACCGAGCACCACTGTTTACTTCAAGTATGAAGGAACCAGTGTTTCTAGACTACACCTGTAAATTTTGTTTGACTTCTGTAATTAAAGTTTTGGTACTCCAAACTTCTTTTTAAGTGAAAGTAAATAAAATAAAAATATTTTCTTTAAAAGTGTATTTTTAAAATAATTAACAAAGATAAATGTTTAAAACCCATCACAATTTCTATTGAAATCCAAAATTAGGCTCTGCTCTCATGCTAACTTTATAAATTATCTTTCATGAAAGTTATTAATCCGAAAATGGATGTAATAAGTTAAAATAACAGGTTATAGGTTTAATGCTATAAAAACCATTCTTCAAATAAGAGTAATTTAGTTTATTTGGAATGATACCCAAAATTCTCTGAACGAAATATACCAGAAAGTTCATACATAATTGGCAAACTGGTTTGTAACCTTGCCAATAATATAGCAATAGCAAAAAAAAATACACATATAAATCAGATAATAGCTATATGCTTAAACTTTAATTTCATAATGATTATCATTACACAGGTAACCATGTGAAAATTTACTGTGCCTTGTTGCATGCTATATGTTAGGTGTAATTATGTATTAAATTGAGGTAAGTTAAAAAGATTTACTTCTGTGCATGTTCTCATTCAACTGATCTTACAGATTTACTTAACAAATCATTCTAAAGCTACAAATAAGCATAAATAGTATTTGATAATCCACTTACACACATTATGTTAGGTACAAACTAATACAGAAACATCTACCAGTAAAACAAAAATCATGCGTACATCTTAAACACATACATACTGACAGGTAATTTGACAATTTGAGATTTTATACATGTATTCTTCTAATGTATAATTCTAAAGAGAAAATTATCTAATTTTGTTTTATTAATCACTACATGTTCTGGAAATAAATTAATTGCCTCCAAATTTGTTTACTTTAAATTCAAAGCAATTAACTTAACAATGGATGATTTATACAAGTACATCTCAAAACAAGGTATTATTATTATTAAGCATACTCCTAAAATGATTTTTCAAAATAATTATATGCAGGGTTCTTATAAATCATAACAATGTTACAAAGTTAATTTTCAACAAAGTTTCATTTCCACAAACATGTCCTTGATGATCGGAATTATGAGTGAACAAATTTTTTGTTTAACTTCATATTTTATTACATTTTTCACAATCTGCAGCTGTTTGTACTAATATAATTATTTTTCATTCCTTTTCCAACTCTTTGAACTGTCTAGCAGTAAATAACTAAGCTTAATTGAGTAGATTACTTTCATGTAATAAACATATGTCTTACAAGCACCTGCACTTTGTCTCAGTACTGTCAGTAGTCACACACAAACGCTTAATTAATATATTATTTTTATCTTTTGATTGTATTTTCTTAAACTTATATAGCAATATTTCAATACATAAAAAAATGTACTCGTACTATGAATAAAAATCACCAATAAATAATAATACTGAGTTAAGTGGAATACAACATTCTGGCTAATTAAAAAAAAAAATTGTTTCATAAATTACAAAAAGGTGATACACAGAAACATTTTGTGGGAATGTATCATTACTTTCTGATTTATTCAAAATCTCAATATCAAATCAAAACAATACTTTTATCTGGAGCTGAAGAACCTCTACATTTTCATCATCAATGTCACATGACATAAAATAACATACACCCTTGCAGAAAAAACAGTGCTCTCACAATTTAGGGATTCCTAAAGATGGGATAATAAAAAATTAGATAATAGAATGGAATAACCAAATGACAATATAAAATTATATCACATCATCATGTTATAATTAATTAATTTCTCTCAAAATATTTAAACCTAAATCAATAAATGTGAAATATTGGCACAAAAATAAGGTCTGCATGAATGCCATTCATTACTGTGGCAAATCATAACTGGTAATCAAATGATGGAAAAGATTAAAAAATAATTATAAAATAATTTTGCCATAATCTATCATATTATGAAAATTGTTCTTATGAAAATGTTTTGGCTTTGCAATTATTTAGATACAAAAAAAAAATTTTTAACATAATTCCACAAAGACAGAAAAAAAGAAATGACTAAACAAAGATATAAAGAAACAAAAATAAACCCGTACGCTTATATTTGATAAATACAAATTATGTTTGATGAAAATGTTTTTTTCTATATTGTTATTAATTATTCCATTAGGGATTTCAAATTGTACAAACTGATAAAAGATACAAAACAAGACATAATTTTAACAAGAAAAAGTCAAAAGCACTACAAATATAACACAAAGAAGTACGTAAATACAATAAATACATTATAATTCAACGAAACAATTGAAAGTAACACACTTATACAAACATCTACAGTAACCAAAAACAGAACTGCTCAAAGATACAGATAAACTACAAACAAAACATATAACTAAACTTGGAAGAAAGAAACAGGTTGTAATTATACAAAGAAAACCAAAGTAAGAAAGTAGAATTATATCAAAATGAAATTCTAAAATCTAATGCTTATATCTGCTGTTTTGTGCCCAAACATTGTAGTATTCCACTTTTCATGCAGAAAAATGACTTTTCCAAAAAAGGCATTACTTTGTTTCTTTTACTTTTTTATTACTTTCAAATTATAAGAACAAGTGGAATTTTTATTATTAACATTTGAAAAATCTTAATATATGTATTACAGGCTTCCAAGTGCAAATATGAAAATATGCTTCAAAATGCTTTTATACAGACCAGTATTATAAAATCAAAACTAGATAAAACTAACAGATATTTGGTGTTTCTTAATCACTTTGAAATAAAATAATCAACATATAAATTACTCTTATTTCATTCCTATATAATATACTTTTACTGAAATTTCACTTCAGTATTCGTGAGAAGGTACTGTACCAACGTGGTAATTTATGGTTACTCATATTGGCTAATCTACATGTTCTAAGTGAAATGTTGCCAATGTTACCAGACAAACATACCCACGTATTAAAGTATTTAATGACTGCCTTACTTCTATGTTAGTCTTACGCAGACACTTGTGTGAATTTATCTATTATCAGTTGTAAAAAATCTGTAATTGATGATTTCCTATCCTCACAAACTCTAAACTTAATGAATGCATCATCTTCCATATGAACTAACATAACCATACAAAAAATGTTAACTTTACTCATACAGACAGCTCACCCTGTGTATTAGTAAACTGTTACCCATAAAGTAATCCAAAGTTGTGTAATAACTATCTGTACATTTGTATATTGTTACTTACGCTGAAAGGTCAACCTGTGTGTTGATACATTATCATCAATATTGACAGACCTATTACATCAACTACTCTCAGTACATTTTAGTATGCCATGAATCACAATATATTACTAGATTTAATCCAAAAAGACTGACTTATTTGTATGATAAGAAAGCATTACTTATATTAACTGATCTCTAAGTAACTTAAAATGCATTACTTATACTCTATTGGTTTGGTGTAATATTAATCCATATTAACAAATTTACTGGGTATAAGATTTGTGTTAATCTGTGTAATTTACTATGTATTAACAATAGCTCACAGGTATGTTTAACCCATACAGACAAAGCTTCCTGTGCATCCTTGTAATTTATAATTACTAGTCTCTTATCAATATTCTCTAAATGTTTAATTCATATTGACTGGTTTACTTATAGTGAATGATCTCTCTATATACTTTTTAAACATATTGGAACATTAAATTTAATTCATGCTGACTGATCTACATGTTTGATTTTAGTGTTAATTATACTGGTAAGCATAATTACTGGTAAGTATTTCAGTAAACATAACACTTTACATGTTAATGTTAAATTTCTAATAAATCTTTATGTGTGTGCTAGTATAGTTTTGCACTTATTAACTAACTTGGTTTGTTTTGTTTTGAATTTTGCATAAAGATACTCTTGGGCTATCTGTTCCAGCCATACATACTTTAGAAGTGATAAAGTAGAGGGAAAACAAATAGTCAACACCAAACACCATCAATTCTTGAGATACTCTAATCAAATAATGAGATTGACCATCACATTATAACCCTCCCATGGCTGAAAGGGCAAACATGTTTGGTGATGGGATTCGGACCTATGACTCACTAGTATATATTGTGTTATTAAGTTTAATCCTTAACGATTAACTTAAATGTGTGGTTATATAGATTTAATGAGGCTCTATGTATTATAAAACAGGTTACCCACACTTTTAATACATTTAATCTTTACAGACTGATCTAAGTGTATACGAGTGTGACAGTGAACCATTCATCATAGTAAACATTATTATTTCATTATTTTTAACTGACATTGACTGACTTAACAGGTTTACACAACCATCTTGATAAGTATTTTCTGGGTAGGTAAATGTGTATTTTTATAATCACCTGTACCAGACTGAAAAATGTATGCAAAAATTTGCTTTAGATCTCAAAACAATAAATACAACATTTTCCTGTATCTATAAGCAAAGTATATGTTTGATACATGTTGTTGTTATGAATAGATAAAAAGCAAAAAAGTTAAGCTTCTGTTATAAGAAGAGTTAAAATAGTTGCATTGTTTATTTATATCTATAACCTCTTGTGACATAAACAAAACAATATTTAATACTCTAAAATACATATATATATATATATATATATATATATGTGCATCTACAAGAGGCAGGAACTGCATTAGCTTTATAGATACATTGAGATGATGTGCCAAGAGTCACTGTAAGGCTACAAACCCTAGTGATGAAATAAATTTAATATAATAATTATTATATACAACAAAAACCTAATTAAGAACTCTTCATTCTCTGTAAGCTAAGTAAGAAGGACTTGTAATGAACACGTAACAATACATACACATATTACAACAATCTATCAAATGATTTGTTTTTAGACCAATGTTGGACAGGGTCTGTCTTCCATGTTGACAAGTAGCACCTTCTCAACCTTCTCTTTGAGCCACTCTAGAACTTGTGGGTCATTACTCTTAATGTAGCGTTCATCTCCACTGAAGTTGAGCAAGTTCTCATCCTGAAAGACATTTAGTTATTTACTTGTTTTTCTAAAGTAAACAAAATATTAAAAAAAAGAAATTTCAATTGATCCTGAATTTTAACCTAACTTATAAGCTTGATATACTGCTTACAATTATTCAACGGTAAGTGTGGCCTCAATTACACCATACCTGTCTGACTTTAATGACAAGATGATAACCCTGAACGACTGGAACACTCAAAATGTTGTCTAAGTTCACAACCCATTCAACATCCCATCCACCCCAGAATCGACACTTCTCTAAAAGAAAGACGTGGCTGAAAGAGACATAGAGAAAAGTTGTATGTGAGTTTTACTTGATACTCTCCAACCCAATTGAGAATAATACTTTTCTAGGAGCTCTCACTGAAATACAGTATCTCCTGATTAGGTTATTGTTCACATACATAGTCCATTCAACATCACAGCAACACCAAAAACAATAATTAGAAAATGAAAATTAATAATAGATGTTTCTTACTTCTAATCTAAAGAGAATTATTATAGAAATGCTACCCAAATCATTTAGTTCCAGAATTATATTTTTTAGTTTCATATATGTAGTTAGGACTAATCTAAATCTCCTAAGATGGCTGAACCTCATGAGATATTATTGAGATTATGGTAAAAAATATCATTATCAGCAAGGGTATCTAACTTATGAAACAATACACTCTAATTTTTATAAGTTGAAACATAATTATTTAATTAGCTATATTAACTGCCAGGTTAATTTTTAGTTTCACTCTAAGGACATAGCTTGCTCTGATCAGAAGTTAATTAAATAAAATTAACTCATTTTCTTTGCTGTCTATGAAATAAAAATTATTCAATCAGTCTAAGAAGACTAAATACTTTCATTTAATGTTTCATTCTTAAAGCAACAGTAAAGATTAATATAGATTTTATATTTATTGCTTGATTTAAATGTTTTGTTTTTGAAGTTTAACAAAAAATATTAGTATAAGTACAATTCAGTTTCTTCGAACAGAAAATATAGTAAAATAATACTAAAAACACTAAGGTCAAAGAAGGATTTATACCCACAGTAACTAAATTTTATTTCTACTGGGGCAAAAACTGAACTTCATTGAGATCTAACCTACAGCTTACCCCACTAACATACCAAAATTATGAGAACCAAATTCATTTCTTGCATTTATATAATCAAAGGTCATTTACTAACTAGTTGTCCAACTTATAAATTAATAAAATTGTTCCATGGTACCTCAATGTACTGAACACAATTAAAAATACCCTAATCTAATGTCATTAGCAAGCTTTACTAATTAGCTAATTATGTCCTATGGTTGAATTAAACAAGGAAAAATCACTTATACACGTAATTTTAGCTTCAAACCCTAAGATTAAATTCAAAAACAAACTAACTGATGTACACATATGTATGGTTTCAAATCCTGAGATAGAAAAGGAATGGCAAATTCAATACCAGAAAATAACAGCTTAATAAGGAAAATAAAGTAGTACAGTTTTTAAATCATGGAAAACTCCAAAAATTAAAATGCTCATTAATCAAATAATATTTTTAAAAATACAATAAAAGGAATTATGGCTTCAAACCATACATAACATTCAATCAACAAGCATAGTTTTTGGAAGAGAAACAATTGATGTAAATGTTGAGTTGACTGTGAAATGGGTGGCAACTATCTATTAGAGAAACATTTGTAGAAATATATTGGTGACAATATAATCTACTTATGTAATTCAATTGTACAGGATGACGTTTCAAAAGTCTTCTGCCTTTCACCTTCAAGACTTTCGAAACATCATCCTTTATATTTGAGTTGCATATGTAGATTATATAGTCACCAATATATTTTTGTAAGTGTTTCTCTAATAGGCAATTGCCACCCATTTCACAGTCAACCCAGTGTGAATACTCTGTCTAAACTATCTATCAAAAAATCTGATTTAAATGGTATTAATAAAGTGCTGAATGGGTCAAAGTGTTAAGAAGTTATGTTTCAATATATCAAAAAGTCATAAACAAAGTTTACTAATTAACTAATTAAGCCCCCTGCAATATTATTAATGTAAAAAAGATAAAGTAAAGGCTCAACCATTGACCCTGAGGTACATAATTAGTAACAAAAGCTCAATTTGATTGAATTCCACTAATCACAACTCTTTGGTTTCTCTCACGCAGCCATCCTACACTTCAAATAACTAGTCTTTCCCAAACTCAATGATGTGATTTTCTTAGCTAAACTTCTGTGTGGCATCTTATCAAAAACTTTTTGTTAAATCCTAGTTCCCCAACTCTACACCCTTTCCATCAACAGCAAAACAAGTAACATTCTCAAAAAAACAACAAGAAGATACACATTAGTAAAACAAGATTTCCCTGTACTGAATCTATGTTGACTCTCTTCTATTAGATCATATTTGTTAGATAATTTTATAGAGCTTCTTTTTTTAGACTCTTTAGAATTTTTCCCACTATAGGTGTAAGACTAACTGGCTTAAAATTTCCAGGAGAATTTTTATCTTCCTTCCTTAAAAATAGGACTAACATTAGCAATTTTTCAATCCTAAAGTACCTGTTCATTGTTTACTGACCTACCAAAAATGAAAAAAAAGAAGCTAATACAACTAACAGGGTAGAATTTTAGTATCAGTTGGTTATATGTGTTATCTAGCAACTTGTATATTGTGAACTTAAGATCAATATTATTCAAGTTAAATACTTAAACAAGTTGATTTTCTAATTTTAGAAAGACAACATGCTCAAGATTTGTTGCCTAATTTTTAAGTGTTTTTCTTTATATTAAAAATACATACTGATCAGTGATCAATGCTACATCTGATCTCTCTTCCTTGCTTAGTGCAGCATGAGCCCAATATCTATCACTGTCTGCATAATGTCCTTTGCTGATTTGAAGTAGGAGTTTGTACCCTGTAGCCATGTAGGGGGAGTATGGCTTCAGACCCTAAGATTGAATTAATCAGGGACTGAATTAAAAAGCAAACTAACTTCATACATATATATGTATGGCTTCAAATCTTGAGACAGAAAATGAATGGCAGATTTAATACCAAAACATAACAGCTTAATAAGGAAAATAAAGTAGTGAAGTTTTTCAACCATGGAAAATTTACAAACATTAGAAGACTAATCAACTAAGTATTATTTTGAAAAATCAGAGAACAGGAATTATGGCTTCACACCATACTTTTAGAAATAGAGAAACTTTTGATGTAAATGGTATTAATAAAGTGTTGAATGAGTCAAAGTGTTGAGAAGTTTTCAATAGATCAAAAGCTTAAATTGAAGAAAGCATTGTGTTAAACTGTAAGGAAGAGGCCAAAAGTATTGAACATAATTTTAGTTTGATTTATTTGCTATTATGTTAATAATAGAAGTGTAGTCAATGATTTAATTTCAGTACTCACCTGAGAAGGATTGATGAAACGTGGTAATCGTAGTCTAACAACAACATCTTCACCAAACTCTGCAGCTCTTAAACAGTAAGACAAAAACAGTCATGCATTTGGTAACTTACAGAGTTAACATTTGTTGTAAAATCTTCTCCATAAGATATCTACAAATACACATGTTCAAAATTTCTAGCATTTTTCAAAAGTTATATGCAACAAATCTTAATAATAAGTAAATTGTAAAAAAAAAAAAAGTTTTACCAGAGGAAAAAATACCTGATTTTACCAAAAAACAGAGATAAGAACTAATTTATGTAGCTTAGAATCCTTTCAATAGATATTCTGTTATGGTGTTTATTACCTTCGTATTCCATCAAAGGCCATGCTGACCATATCTACCACTCCACCAGCCGGTTTTGTAATTAGTCCCATCAATCCTTTCCCTATTCCCTTAAAAAATCCTTCAACTCCTTCCTGGTGAGCACCTAAAGAGAAAAATTACTGGACATTTATGAAAATAACTATTAGGATTTTCACAGAATGTGAGGCTATATGTTCCTAATTTTTCGTATGTAAAAAATGGCCCAGAAAAATAAATAAAATGATCAAAAATTTCATAAATGACAAGTAAAGGGAAAATCTCAGAAAAGAATTAATTAAACCTTGAGTTAAATAGAGAAAAGCTTTGTTTCAACTTTTCTTACATGTGAAGTAACACCTACTACTGATATGCATTATTATGTACTGTGGCAGACTTAGGAATTAGTGTTGAATATTTGTGATCATCTCTTGTAATAAAAGCCACAAATTAGGGATATATGTATGGTTACTTTTTGACATACATAAGTGGCATAAGCTCAGCATGTATTGGGTAAATGTTATGCTATGCAAGAACACACACACTAGGAAGCAGTTTAAATTTAGACATTTTAGATTGGGGAAATCACAAGTCATGATGAGTAAAATTAATGGTCTGATAGTCCTGAAATGGAAAGTTAGTGAAAGTTATAATGTACATAATCTTGTGGAATAAGCAATGCCAAAGCTGGTTACACCTCACTCCAACTGTCCTGGAGAATGGGTTACTTTTGTAATCGAGTCTAACAGAGAAGTTACTGTTGAACTTTTTAGATGGTATCAATGAATAACAGGAAGTTACCTATAATGTGGATTGAAGATATGTTTAAGAGGTCTTTTGCACTTGCAATTTCTAGATTCTTGATAAAACTTAAAGTTAATCATATCAAAAACCAAGATACAAAACCAAGTAGGTCATCATATTTTAATAAATTTATGAAATGAGTTGGAAGAAAATATTTATTATGAATTTTTTTATTCAAACATTTATATTTTATTCAGTTTATCTCTTCAGAAGCTTTGAATGAATACTTAAAAGAAGAATATATCATGAAATCACAAAATACTAAAATAAAATTCTGGTTTAAATGAATTAGCAAAACCTCAAATTCTAGACTATTATTTACAATGTTAACAGTATATAATCTTACCAAAAATAAATTACACTATGTTCATGAATAACTGGTTTATTAAAACTGCTAGTTTAAGTTTAACCCTTCCATAACTAGAAAGAAAAACTATCTGTATTTGTGTATGTCCAGGTGAATTTTTGAAAATATTCATGCAGATGTTCTGCATTTTATTAATACCTCACTTTAATTTTTGTTTCGTGTATAGGTTACATACTACAGAGACATTACAAACAACCTATACTTGCATGGTCAGTCTTCTGTATTTTTTCTCCTTGGCATGCAGGCCATACCAAAGTTGAGGGGTAACATAGAGGTTTTTAAGTTTTTAAATTTTTTATCAAACATGTCAGTGACATTCTAGTTTGGATATAATAATGGTTCATTAAAAAAGCAAAAAATTAACATCAACATATTAATCATACAAAAACAAAGAATAAACATAAGAAACAATGTTGGAAGAAATTATCCAAAACAAAGGAATATATGAAATGAAATGTGACACTTGTAATGATCTCATTTAGATGAAACTGGAGGAGAACTAAACTCAAGGATAACAGCACTTTAAAGAACTATCCAATGTTTTTCAACATATAAAAGAAACGAAACATCCATATCTGAAAACAACATTAAAATTCTATGAATTTAAACTGATATGAATAGAAGAAAAATTGCAGAAGTCATACTGATCAAAAATTTAAATCTTCTTTAAACAAATATTGCACAACTGCTATCTGTATTAATTATAATCCATGTAAATTTACACTATATTTTTCATTTTTATGTGCTTTAATTTTTAAGTTCTTGTGTAAATAATTCATTACCATCTATATCAAATATTTATAACTCAACACGTGCACTATCAAGAATAACTGTTACACTTTAAATTTACAATTCTTGTTAAACATACATTTCCTGAAGATGGCCTGCTTCTTTAGGATGAAATATCAAAATATTCAATTTCAAATTAACTGAAAAGGTTTGCATGTTTAAGCATAAAGTTAAAATTAGATTCTTAAATCCTTGCCATGCTATCAAGTGACACAAGTGGATGAGAATGGTGACTCATGCCCGTAGATGGAACACCAGTCCACTGCAGATTAACCTCAAGCTAACAGCCAGTACCTAACATATTGCTGGGTAGACAGGAACAAGTAAGGTAAGTGTTGCTCAACGGCACAACAGCATGACATGGGCTAGCCTCAAAAGCACAACCTTCTTACTACAAGTCCAAAACAAGAAGCCATTGAGCCATGTTGTTCCTTAGATAAATATGAGCAGGGATTTTAATTTCCCCAAAATGTAAAATTTTAAAAATAGCTTTTAACATGGGTAACCTAAGATTGTGGAATACTGACAAAAATTATAAAAAAAATTATCCATTCTGTTTTAGATGGCAGAGTTGTTAATCAAGTATACATGAAGATGACCATCTTAGTAACTTAGCAAATGCCACAACAAAGTGTGGTCATAACAAAACTACAACACCTGTTAAAACATATATTTTATGTTTTTGTTCTGCATATTAGTTTGACTCTTTTTCTTTGCTGCCTCAGTTTGATTTATTGTTAAGCAAGATATTTCCTTTCAAATGTCTTATAACTAAAATTCTGTAACTTACCCAATGGTTGCAGCTTTACATGTGAATAAACACATCTCAAAATCAAAAATATACCTAAATGTAATGAATTTATTTTCTTTTTGAAACAGTAAGTCTTCCATGTTTCACACAATACATATTACTCATTGAAACAGAAATGAAGTCCCATTTTGTTTGTAATTAAGCACAAAGTTACACAATGGGCTATCTGTGCTCTGCCCACCATTGGTATTAAAACCTGGATTCTAGCGTTGTAAGTCTGCAGACATACCACTGTGCAACTGGGGGGCAAGTCCTATTTTATTAAAGCTTTTGCAATAAGATGAAATAAAAATTATGATACAACATGAACAAATTTTGAAATCTAAAATATCAAGAACATTGAAAAATGCTTTTAAATTCTTATGATAAAATTAATATCATGGAAAAGGTAAATATATTAAAAGATCATAAAAAATCTTTCATTTTAAATGAACCATTCACCACTTACCAGTCACAGGTTTCACAACAACTCCTGACAATCCTAGTGCCACACCCATGACAAATCCTTTTGCTGCCACAGCAAGTGTGTTTGGCAAGGAACTTGATGCTTGATGTATATGCTGCTGTCGTTTCTAATTAAGTAAAGTTAAGTAGATTTACTCTATATGTCTAACTGCATGTCTATCACCCATTGCCCCACCCACATATTTGTTTGTATATTTTAGTAGTTGCAGAAAACTTCAGTTGTACTTCATACTCTATTTGGTAAGTTAGTAAAAATTAACATACACATATACACAGCATAAGCCAAATCTTACTGATAATTTAAACATCAGTTTTTCCCTAAAACAATATTTGATTTAACAGTTAATGTGAACCTTTTCATAAAATATGAAAACAAACATCAAAATATAGAACAGTGGATAATAATCATAATACTTCTAAGTAGTATATATTTCTTGTAATATTTATATGCAGTCCAATAGTCTAAAACCATTTCCTACCTTCTTATAGTCTTCATCAAAGGATAGTAATGCTAAGGCCTGTCCCAGAGAACCAGAAATCAAAGATATGCTGGTAGCAGTGCCCCCTAAAGATATTTTGAAGTTTCAGTTTTCTTCTCCAATTAAAATTTTTTCACATATAAAGGTTAAAAGCAATTACTGATTGAATAAAAAAAGTTTTGAAATATCACACACAAGGTTAAGAGCATGTGGTTTAAATGAAAAATATTATACGATTGAGTACATTACACTGAACCAATATTGAATATGACATAATGTTGTGGTGAACTGACAACTTAAAGTCATTGAAAATCAATATCTTTTGGGAAGAGTATGAAACAGTCCTTTTCAACACAAAATATTCATCCACTCCGATCATAAGGATGTTTTCAGATTGGCAATTTAGAATGTCTAAGACAAGGACATACATTATACTTAATGGCACTTGAAAACAAAAGAACATAGTTCAACTTGGGGAAACAGAACCATATATATAGAGACCTGCAACAAGTCATATCCTAGCCATAGTAAGCAAACTGTGGTGTCTTGGAGCAAGCAAGAGGTAACAATCCATGAATTTAAAATTAATGGCAAAATCTGTCAAAGTTAATCAGGCAACAGTACAGAATATATCACAAAGGATCTATGCTTGGAAACAAAGCCAACAGTGTTTAACCAAGATAATGATTCCAGTCATACCTCCTCTTTGACCACTGCATATCTCTGGATTTCTGTGTGACTGGACTGTTGAAACATACACTAAGAAACTGTCATCCTTGTACACTAGATGGATTATGGAATGCATGCAGGTAAAACTGAGATGGTTTGGACATGGCAGCTATACAATGGAGCTTTTTGCAATGGAAACTATGTTGCAGGGCTATTATCAAGATGCACAGTAACCAGATAGTGCAAAAACAAATGTGGCAACATGGAATGTAATAAGTCCACAAAGTAGTTTTAATATAACCTATTCTACTCTTTATAATTGAAACATCATTAAATTATGTCTTCAAACATATACAAGTGATGCATGTTCCATAAAAGAACAGCCATACAGGCTTCTATGGAGAACCAGGACAGTTGCCTGCACAAAAATTTCAATGATGGGATGATACAACCCTCTAAGAATGCTTGGTCATTTCCAGTGGTGATTTTAGTAAATAGAAAGGAAAAACCAAAATTTTGTATAGACTTAGGTGGGCAAATATGGTGACATGCATAGATATCTTTTTGCTTCTGCCTATGAAAAAAATTCTAAAAGTGTTGAAAGGAACCCACTCATTCAACATGCTGGATCTGGGATGAAAATAGCAGAAATAAGACATTCAGTGCTCAGGATGGACTTTATGCATTCTGTCATACGCTGTTCAGTCTGTGAAATGAACCTACAGCTTTAAAGAAGTTTATGGAGTCTACACTTAACCCTCTTGCTACAGGTAGGTCAAAGTCTGCATGTCTAAACTTTTTTATATAATTACATTAAAAATTTAATTAAACTACTTTATCATCAACGTATATGAAAAAAACTTGATATCAGAATGTAGATAATAACTCTAATAATTTTAATATTATATATGTTTTACGTTCTTAATTTCATAAAGAGATATTTAAAACAAATCCTCGATCTCTCCTAGCATGAGAATTGTAACATTTGTTTGCTAGGTTTTTCACTTTCACTAATTTATCTTTCACTCCTTTGAGAAGTATGGAACTGAATGTAAATTAGTCATTATAATATAGTTACTACTAAGGTAAATTCTATTTCTTACAGTCTTCAATATTATTTTTGTGGAGACATAATCTGAAAATCAGATCCACTTGCCACACCCACCTGTCACATCCTCTCTTTCACAGTAGTTCTCACTGATTTCTTATATCATATTATGATGTTTTCTGTATAGCGTATTATCTATTTCACTTCCAGTTTGAAAATTTTTCAATCTTCACCTTTCTGTGTCATGTGATACCTCACTTTGGAATTCTCATTTTTACATTTCCCCTCTCCCCTTGTATGGGTTTCAGTGTGTCAAATCAATTACAAACATGAACTATAGATCTGGATATGGATCTGGTGAGATATAAATTAATTTATTCAACCTACAAGTGAAATGCCTCCCATTTATCTTAGCTTTGAAGAAATATATCAAAACTGCATGTCCTTATTTGATAAGATATGATTATAACCAATAAAACAAAAAAAGAGAGCTTATTTGCTTTTACAGAAATCTTATTACAATTACTTCTTTCTGGTGAACAGAGGTAGTCAATTTCCACAGATTGTTTAATTTTTATGGCTGGTCTTGAGCTCCAAGTAGCTAATGAAATATTTTGAACCTATTTATAGTTTTGTTGGAAAGCTAGTTAAATTATATTAGTTTTGGGACATTCTATTGTAGTGCATGGTATAATCTTGAGTTCTAAAATGCATGTTTGAAAACTATGCGAATTTTTATTTGAAGAACTAACTTAGTGAAAAAAAGTTAGGCCTATCACAGTTGCAGCTTGTACTCACAGAGATCACACTCTTCATTAATAGTGTTTACTATATGTAACTAATAAACTATCCAAGGCTGCATTTGCTCCCAGACCCCAAATGGTGATGGGTCCCTGCTGATGATCTGGACCGTTTGTTTAACTCTCTCTTTTTTCGATAAATCTGTTATTTGTTCTATTCCTACTCAATACAGACTAGATCAATTTGACCAACCTTGTAACCACCATAAAATAATATAAAATATATTAAAATTACCATTTTTTCTTTCTAGAATTACTTCATATTGTAGCAGTAAACAATATTTCTTTACATTAAATAGTTTAAAACTTTTTAACCTTATACAACTGTTTAGAATTAATTTTTATTGTTTTACTGCCTTTTGGACCATAATTTTTAAAATTCCCACCATAAGAAGTGTCAAAATATGTGGTAACATGAAGCAAATGTTACACTAACCAAATTACATAAAGCTCGTGCTACTTGTGAGCTGTTAGTCTTAGCAAATGTATCTTGTAGAAACATTTTATTCTTATTATCATTATATTTATTTATATTACCTAATTTAACTTTATCTAGCCTAAAAGTTTCTAAGTTTTACATTTACTGTTACTTTTATAATAATAAATAAAAAATAGATAAGAAAAACAAGTATATCACTCACCCATGTAGTCATTTTTTTTTGCCATTGACTGTCCTTTTATGTTGGCCCTACTACTTTACATCAATGCTACTAGTCCACAAAATAATTTTTTTAAAGTAAATAATGCAAGATGATAAAGAATACTTTTGATTTGATGTTAAACTGAAATATTCTTAAGCATGTAATTTTACAATGAGAGAGAGAGAGAGAAACAAACATGCAAATAGAACACAGTGGGTTCACTATTTTCAGTGGAATTGGTGAAAAAATATTTCGCAACTGAGACAATTGGAACATTCATTACTTTGTGGCTCAGTCTTTGTAGAGTCAAATCATTGATTAAATGTTCATTCAAAAGGAAAGATAAGATAGAATAGCAGTTGTTTTCCAGTAGTTCTGCTTTAGGAATGTATTTCTTTACATTGCATGATCATGCTATTTCTAAAATTTGCATATATTTCTGAATGTTTTATCTCAATATTATTACCAAACAAGGCAGTTATTATAAATGGATTTTATGTTGCCTACATTTACTTGTAGTCTTATAATTTTTATATTAGCTATATCAATGTAATCCGGAATTATTTGTGAAGCCAGGCATGACTACTTATTTATTCATATCATATCTAACTTGTTTCAGAAGGTAACTTGTTGTTGAAGAGGCAAAACTAACAGGATTAGAAGCACTGGTCACTGCTCGTAAAACAGTTGACATTTCATTTTTCAAGAAAAACTAAGAAGCTCAATGGTAGGAACAAAATGTGATCTATCTGCCAGAACCACAGCAGTGCTGGTTCTCTGTCTGTTCCCTAATGGGACAATGATGAGTCTGTGAACTTACTATATCTAAATCAGAAGTTTGATTTCTTTCAGTGAACATAGCAGATAGTCCAGTCTAATGAAACTTTGCTCTAAAATAAAAAAATGGTTCAATTCCACCACTTAATGATGCATTTTCTTAGTACTGCAGTAAATATCACTCAGACTGGGATAAATGAATCTGCTGTAAAAAAAAAAAAAGATTATTCTTTAGCCTATCCAAGACATATCAGTTTATAAATTTATCTACATGTCTTCTGTTTAATCCTGTTTTTTTAGCTTTCCTTTATAATTCTTTTGCATGTTGTTTCAGACTAAGCTGTGCTAAATTTTCAGTTGTTTACTATATTTGTATTTCACTCACACTTTTCTGCTTCAACAGACAGTCATAACAATGAACCTCAAATATGGCTAATCAAATGTCTTCAAAGAAACACATTACTGTGAATAAAGATTTTATCTAGTTACTTTGAATTTGCTTCTACTCTTTTGCTGTAAGTGTTTGATTTATTCTCTACTTAACAACTCTGGAAACTCATACTTATTGCAAATTGCTTCCAACTCACCTGTTAGAAAGCAATGAACCTGAAACCAAGTTATACTACCACTCACTCTACTCTAAATACTATTTTACAGAATAGAATTGAGGTACTGGAATAACCCTTTGGTGCCTGGCACCATTTTTAAATTCCTTTCTGCACATGTACTGCATTACATTTAAAAATTAATTAAACTACTTTACTATCAACATATGTCAAGGAAATTAATGTTGTAATGTAATTTGAATTTTTATGTTATCTAAGTTTTAATTACTTTATTTCAAAGGAAACCGTTCAAAAAATACTTAAACTGCAGTTTTTGTGTCACATGATTCTTGCACTATGATAAATCTTGACTTTAGCAGCAGTTCACTCTTGGCCACATAAACTGACAATGTACATGAGTATGTAGACACTAAATATGTGTGTTTGACCTATTTGACTGGTGAGATTCAAAGTCTGTACCTGCTTTGTCTGGGAAACAGACATAAATTTTCCAACCCTTGATGGGTGCCATGCCCACCTTCTATACTTTGCTTTGAGAATAAAATGTACATGTAGTTAGTTGACACAAGTGTATATATTTGTTATAAAGATCTCAGTTTACACTGTACTCCACCAACAGTTAATTTGAAATTGGCATGCAGTTTTTGTATTGAAGTAGATGTAACTACAGGTAGTATTGTTTTGTTTGTTTGTTTGGAATTAAGCACAAAGCTACACAATAGGCTATCTGTGCTCTGCCCACCACAGGTACTGAAACCCAGTTTTTAGCATTGTAAGTCTGCAGACATACCACTGTGCCACTGGGGAATGGTAGTATTGTTGTATACTTGATTGACTATAGCATTTATGGTGGTTTCTTACCTAAATATGCTATAGTTAGATATACAATTAAATTGTATTTAGGTCTTACTTTTATATTTTAGTTAATTATTATTGTATGAGATTTAAAAATCTTATTTGAATGGTTTAATGATTTTTATAAGTTTAACTTGTTGCTTGGATTGTGAAAGGTTATAAAGAAGATGGCATGTATAAGCGGCATCTTGTTACGGCAACATGTCTCTGTGTGGAGTCTGCCGAAATAACTTCATAAAGCCCCATGGGCATCAGTTGATGTATCTGCATAAATGATAATAGACGAAGAACTTGGAAGGAAAATATAAAGACGTGAACATATAACATATAAGCAAAATACAACTATTCTAGTGGATTTCTACAGAGAGTTAAAAGGTATGTTTGTGTATTTCCATTTGTTAATATTAAACATTTCATTTCACCATACATTGACAATAATAAATAGTTAGTGATATAGTAGAGAAAATGGAAAATAAAATATAAACTTTTGATATTCATTTATAAAGTTCTAGAGATGATACAAAGAAAATGTGAAACTGTAAGATTAAAAATAGCATTTTTATACTTTATATAAAAATCACCTTGCTGGTGAACTATTCAGAGTCTAAGTGCAAATAACTAAATGAAATGATGAACTTTTATTAGAAATAGTAAGAAATTTACGAAATTAAACATTTTATTTTTAGGAATGTTTTTGTCAAATTTCAGACAATTTCACCCACTACTTTTATTTTTGTAACAAAATGTTATGAGATTGGCATTACCATCTCTTTGATCGAGAATTTGGACACCATAGAGTTAATCTGCTGTATTTCTATTACTATTAAGGTTCAACTGCAAGCACCAAATATTTATACCCTTACCTGTTCAACTTAACCTAGTCTAATCAACTCCAGCTGGCTGCAGTACTGCTGTACATAACATTAGGCTTAAATTGCAAAAGAAACATTACATACTAGCAATAGCATAAAAACAAGTATTAACCTATAATGCAGTATCATGAAGTAGTAAAATTAACCAAGTATCTATCACTTGCAATAATCATCAGACCAATAACCATTTTAAAACAACTTTGGCCATGACAAATGTCTAAAAATTTACAATAGATTGTGTAAAGTCTCCACTGATATATAAAAAGCCAACAATTTACTGAATCAGAATAATTATATGATTTATCATTTAACCATTCACTGTGTAGAGCAAGTTATTTACACATTATATTATTTCCAGTTTTATCTCATGGTGTGTAGGTCTAAGTGTGTGTAGCTTTAAATTCTATATTCTTGCTTATAATTATGCACAGCTTGTTTTTCTGATTGGTTAGAAACTGTATATTGAAGTTATAAAATTCTATAACAGAGAATTCAAATCACAGACATGTCATGTGACACAGGAAACTGAAGATTGAGAATGTGTCTGATATTTCGTTTGAAATTGAGAAATTAAAATAAAGAAAATCAGAGGAATCACTAGGTACTGGCACATGAGGCCCATGCCCCAAATCACCAGTTGGTGTCCTGAAAAATCAGAATAGAAAACCATGATCGATATCCTACCGAAATGCCAAAAATTCCCAAGCCCCGAATCTTTTATGTACTTAGCAATGCCTCTGGAGAAAATATAAATTTTGAACCATGAACTATGTTTTAACGTCAAATTTAGTAACATACACTGACATTAAAGTTTTAATCTAATACTGTAACATTTGTGATGTACGAAAGTTCCATTTCCATATACAGGTTTTAGGATATTAATGGTTTGATTAACTCTTTCAGCACAGGCTCAGTCCCTGGGACTGACCTCGTAACCATTTTGTGATTGTTCTAGTTATCATGCTATAAGTTTTAAATTAGTAAGCGTATGTTCACGAAATTTGGCAAATTATCAGTAAACATTACAATGCATTCATACACAAAATATCAAGTTTTTTTATTTAGTCTTAAGGTTTGAAAAGCAATGTTTTTCTCATGCCTTTTTTTCTACTTTTCACATGTTGCCTATCCAATATGCAAAGTAATTTTCACTTTAAGATTAAAAATATTTTTGTGCATCAGAAAATTTTCAAATTTCAAATGCAAAATTTTTATAATGTCCAGATAGTTGTCAAACGTTTCTTAAGAAAAATACTGTATATTTTATCAGTTATTTTCAGTAATGAATCTCTGTACAGGTTTGGTCTATTTGACAGATCTCATAACCATGTTAAAAAAATTAGGAAATAAATATAAATTATGCCTTTTTCATTCTAAAATGACTACAACTTATAACACGAAAACATAAATGTTTAAACTAAATAGCGTAAATCTCATAACATTATACATTTATATATATTAATTATTTTTATTATATTGACCGTTCAGCCATGCCTGGCTAACAATACAGAAGTTACAGTAATGCAGCACACATGCACTCATGTTACCATATCCAATAATATAAAACTGACCTTTAGTCTTTATAATATAATCTATGAAGCTTAGTAAATAAGCTGTATTTCAGTGTAAAAAAATATGAAATTTCGAGCAAACTAAAGACATAACCTACCTTCTTGAAATCTTATTCGAAAGAAAGAGACAGCATCCTCGAAATTTAAAATGGCTAAGAAAGCCACTAGGGGGACATTCTGTGCTTTCAACTGATTATTCATGTCATGTATAGAAGTAAGTGTATTTAAGG
>NW_013666602.1:208170-209152 GCF_000517525.1 Limulus polyphemus | reverse complement strand
ATTTAAGGAAGCATTTCCACTGTGTTTGATTTATTACATGAGCAATATTTTGGCAAATTGAAAAGATAAGAGGCTCTTATTTTATATTCTAGTTTGTCAATATCAATAATTTGAGTTCCTAATTCATATGAAACTATAGACTTAGTATTTTGACATCACAAAATCTAATTTGAACCAGTGCTACATTCAACATACTATGGGACACACAAAAATTGATGTTTAACTGTGATTTTTTGATATTTACTTTTAAATTAAGAAATTGAGTAAGGTATAATACTAAAATTTCAATTATAATCTACAGTTTAATAGCAAACTTATTGACATATATTCAAGAAACAGTAATTCAATAAAATTTTTAATGCAAGTCAACAAATGAGATGACATTGGCCTGTCACCCGTGACCTGTCTGGGAAGGGTTAAAGCTTTATATGAACCAAACACCTTTCAGAATTTTTATTGATCAAAATTACTAACCTATAACATGTCCTAGTAAGCTCTGAGCCCCTCTAGCTAAACCATCAGCAAATTCTTCTGGTCCTTCTACAGATCCCTGAAAACAACAATAATGTGGTTTTCATTTAGCTACAGTAGCTTCCTAATCACTGTTAAGAATGGTTAAAAAACTAGATATTTTTTATTGTATAGCTTGATTAAGAAATATTAAATCACTTTTATGTAGCTTTAAGTAAAACTACAGTAATGGAAGTAAAACTACACAAAACACAGTTTCAAGTTTATTTAATATCACTTCTAAGCACATACCAAGAAGGGCTCATAAAAGAAATCTCCTAGGCCATGAGTAAAGTCTCGCACCAAACCAAATGGATTGCCTAGGACATCAAGTCCCAATATTAAAACATAAACTTGTCGAACAACCTGAGAAATATAATAGGCTTCAACTTCTGCTAGCAGTTGAGATGGGGTAAGCAAAGCTCCTTTTCTTTCGAAGTAGGCCATCCTATAATTTAAATTTAAAGTTATA
>NW_013666602.1:173241-207460 GCF_000517525.1 Limulus polyphemus | reverse complement strand
CAGAAGATTTATAGTAAAAAAAATTAATAACAATAAGTATTAATCTACTCTTAAATTACAAACAAGGATTCTACCTGAGTTCAACATCTTTTACTTCACTTAAAGTGGCTCCAACAGAATTTAGAAAGAAGTCAAGAACATCATCTTGAAGTGACCATGGGTCAGGAATAGCTTTATGGATTCCACCACGAGGACTGAAACTGAACTGTATCTAGAAATAGTAGAATATTTGGTTCTGTAATTAACAAATAAATAGATTCTAGATGGTGGTCAATATAAGCTTTTCTGAATTAGTTTCAATCAATTAAAATATTGACATTGGTGATATCTATCCCCAAAACAATTATTATACTGTAAATTATATATGTGATGCATATGTGCTCGCGTGCACACACACACACACACACAGGGTTGAGTAAGTTATATTAAAACAATTTTGAATATGCAACTAAGCAAGTCATGTGATAACCACAGCCAACTTAAAGTTATGGCGGAACAGCATGTGTCAGACTACATTATGAGAATATTTAGTATTCCATAGGTAGTGTGATGCCACTGAAATCTGATCACTTTTGGAAGGTCATATAACAGCCCTCCCTGACACAAAATATTCATACATTACAAAGATGTGTTCACAATGTGGATTTATAATTTCCAAGATGGGTATATATCCCTTGTACATAATATCATCAGAAAACAAAGGAATAAAAATCAACTTGAGACACCAGAACTATCCAACAAGAGACCTGACACAAGTCCTACCTCAGCTGTGGCAAGCAAAGTGCAGCATTTTGTAATAGGTGAGAATTCATGAATACAAAGGTTAGTGGCAAAAGCCATCCATATGTCCCAGACAACAGTAAATAGCATAATCAAAAATAATCTACACCAGGAAAAGTGATATAAGTCACATGTACAGAAAAGTTGCTTTCATAATACATGAAACTATCATATATCTCAATGCAGCTGGAGAATAAAAGGGGTATTCATCTACTTATTATGAAAATATGTTGGTTGAGTCATCAAACACAGCACCTATGGATTTCTGTCCACAAAACCATTAAAAAGGTTTGAGGTTGCCTCATATATTATATAGAATACGGAACACATCAGGGAGGATGGGTTTACATTGGATGTGAAAGCCTTACAATGGAGCTTTTTACAATGGAAACCACAATGCAGGGCTACTGTTAACATTCATGGTTATCAGATAGAGCATTCCCATACATGGTAACATGGACTATAATGACATTTCAAGGCTCAAAACTTGATTAAACATAATGTTCTTAATCTCTGTAGTGTGTAGAATTATAAGGTTTTTAAGGAACCTACAAAGTGGTAGGGATACACTGTGTACAAGGTCTGAAAATGCTATTTATATGTTTTACTATCTTAAGATACAAGATTTATTAAACTGCTTTGGTTTTCTTACTATATTTATCAACCATGCTATATTTACTACATGCAGTGCCAACATGGTCTTTCACCCAAAACCAGAGCTCACTGATGTCATCAATTACTTGAAAAACATGTAATTTTTTATCAATTTAGTTTTAGTTTTATAGTCATTACAAATCAGAATTAGATTCATAATAATCTTTAGGACTCACTACTTTTCTAGGTTAGGAATTTCATACCACTGTACAATATCACACACAGTAGTCTAAATATTCTGTAATTTAAAATAATTCAAAGCAATTTGCACAACTGAAAAATTTCCAATGTTCATAACACTAAAAAACAAAACAAAACAAAACTTTAGTTACTTTTGAAATAAACTAGGAATGTGTACAATACTTATGGTAGTATTTAGGAATTAAGTAATGGCTCAAACTGAACATAATAATTATTTTTTATTAAATGTCTTCAATATCCAAACTTCTCACCTTTAGGGGCGATACATGAATGTACTCAAAAACAGTTCTTTGAGAGCGAGTTGCCCCCTGAAAAGATAACAATAGGATTTTCAGTTTACTCAATTTTTACAAAAAAGACTGTGCTGAGAGTGAAGAGCTTCCTGAAAGAAAATACATTTTAAGTCAACTAACCTGAAAAAGTTAAACATACTTTACTGAGAATGGAGTCTGGTTAAGAATATTTTCAAAACAATGCAAGTTTCATCACATTCATCTATAACAACAACATGCTGCTTAGGTGATAGCAAAATATCACTTTCCATCTAACATCAGACTACTTAATCTGATGATACTATTTAATGCTTGGTTATAAGTTTGTTTGTTTGTGTCCAAGTGCATAGCTTCACAATGGGCTGTCTGCACTGTGCCCACCAGAGGTAAGAAGCCACAAATTTGGTGTTTTAAGTCCTCAATTTTGATGTAAGTCAATTGGAATCACACAGTAAAGAATGCCTTCCATTTGAAACAGGATGCCTATCACATGTTTAAGGATCTTAAATTATTCAGAAAAAAAAAATTAGTGTAAAAATGACAATGCTTCATTTATTATCTAATTAATGATATTAAATATACTTATATACTATAGAATATTCTTAATATTGACCTTATGTAAGTTTATTATTAAAACAAGAGAAAAACTACTTTACTAATGATGTTAGTTACAAACTTATCAACATATAGTAATTATAAAACTCAATATATTAGTGCTTGATTAGTGTTAATTTTGATTTACTAATTATTTACCCACAATAGCTGACATATTCACACACTTCTTTTGATCTCTCATAAACATAACCAAAAAATATTTTATACTTGTATAGACATCATAAACAGCACTAAAATTACTGTCTCAATTTTCACATTTCATATTAGAAGGCATAACATTTGCACATTAGAATACATCATTTACTGCATCCAAAACAGGAAATGTAACAAACTATACACTGGAGAAACAGCTCATGTGAAGTCTCCTCCAATCTTCCTAGGCACTTTAGTTCTTAAAATCATAATGAAATTTCTAATGTACAGACTTTTGTCCTCAAAAACTTTAAATGCAAAGGCCTTGAACAGTGTCTCATCTTCACTTAACACAAAGTTACATAATAGAACCAATGAAAAAATGTACTCAAATTCAAATACATTTTTACTTAATTTTATATTTACTCGTATGTTATATTTCTCCAGTTCTTTCTACTTAGTCAATCATACTTTTTTTGAGAAGGCACTAAGTAACCATAATTTCTATGTTCAATTTATTTTAAACAATGGCGACCACTTTCAAGGAAACATATCACAAACGTTTTAGTTGCTAATTTTATGCAGTTGTGCATTATATATATATATATATATATATATATATATATATATATTCACATGTGTGTTGTGTACATACATATTTCTTTATTCATTATGGTTATTTCTAAAATTTGATTTGTGCAGTTTCAATAACCAGGTAGCACATTTTAAGTTGTGTCACAATTTTTTTCTTTTGTGAACTTTAATATACTGATATGTAAGATTCAATAATATTGCTTTTAAACAATATTTTTTGCACAAATGTAATTATAAAATTTGTATTTTCTCTCCCTTCAATTACTATTTTCTTGCCTAACCCTTTTGTTACACAATGTCATGTATGATTACACAATATATTTCTATTTTTTTTTGTTATAATATCTATTTTGAATTATTCTGCACTATTGCAGATTTAACATAACATGCCATTGAGAATTCATTTCATTTTAGTTTTCTTTGTTCCTTTGCCATTCTCTAGAGATAATACATGTTCTTGCCTAAGGTTGGTATTGCTGTAATATTTCATGTTTTCAAGGATGTTGACAATGGTAGGTCAGGTGATATCTCATGGTTATAGCCACCCTTATGTTTATTGAGATTGACTAACAGTGACATAGATCGTGAGAATGTGGTTTTACAGATATTGGATATATAATGCTATGATCTCTTGGTTACTTGGCTAGCTCTCTCTTTCACAAGCCCTCAGTTTGGTAAGAGAAGATTAATTTATTTCTTTGTAAATAGTAATATTATCCTGAAGTTTAACATTTAATGTTAACTAAATCTTATTAAACATCTTTATAAGTTGTTATGAAAATACAAAGAGTTAGCTAACTAGTAAAGGCACTGTGCTTCATCCTCTTCACATTATTTTGTTTTTGAGTATAAATAGTTTTCACCGTGTTTTCATATTGTGTCTAGTTCTTTGTTTCTCAAAATCAGCCAGAGAACTAAAAAGTAGTGCATAATAAATATCATATTGAATCTCCTGTTATTAAGTGAACCTATCTAACTGCTCTTTGGTTAACTCAGTTTTACCTGAAAATATCACAAAAATATATACTGCATGACAAATACCTTCTGCTGAAATAGTCAGAAAAAAGTTTTTACTTAAACGTGTGTTAATTATGTATCTATTAATACTTATCAACTGTAGATGTCTCTTTCTATTGTTCTGTCTATCCATCTAGCTCCATTTCTCTATTCAAATTTTTTAAATATACTATGTCACACCAATGAACAGAACAACGACTAGTAGAGAATAAGCAGTCATATATATAGTTTTTGACAGTTTTTCACATTTATCACATGAAATGGAGAAAAACGTTTGTATTCACTGTATCTATTTTTAAACTCTTATGGCATAGACAAGGTTTTATGTTTTAGAAAGTTATATTAAAAATTAAGTTAGAGCAGATAAAAACATGCCAATTAATATTATAGACTTAAATGTGTAGCCTATATGCAACAAAAGATAAAAATGTTGTATGTAAGTATATTATTATAAAACAGTGCATGAATTAATAATATTACACTAAAATTCATTTCAAGTTGAGCTAAAGGCTATGACTACTGACAATTTTTTTTTTTATATTTTCACATTATTTTTGTTTTTGTTACTTACAAACCAGTCTAAAGGATTTAAAATGCTGATAAATATTCTGTCTCTCTCTTTTCTACTTACCACACCTACATTAATCTCCTTTAAAGGCTTTTCCACTGCTGAAAGATCAGCTTTTATCAGACTTTTCTGGAAATAAATTACTTTCAGTACATACGTCAACTCAGCATAAGAAAAACAATACATTCTTCACATATTTATAAACACAATGCAGTTAACAAGATAAATGAGTTGAACATATGTTAGTATGTACAATTATAAAATGTGGAAGTGATGTAAAACTAAGTGAATTTTCCCTTTTGTATTTAGAATAAACATTTCAGGCTCATGTTAGCCTCACATTTTGGAAATAGTATTTACAAAGCACTCAAAGAACATGGAAAAATAACAATGTAAACAATACAATATATTGTATACAATACAATAAATAATAACAATACAGCAAAGGTCATACTGTTTGTGACCTTTCATGATTAAATATTGAAGAAAATTATGGGCAAAAATTGAATTTTAGGATAGAAATTATTAATCAAACTGTTGAAGAGAAATAAAAACTTTATAAAGCACTATACACAAATACTGCCTGCTGTGGCAGCTCTAATCCTGTAGTTTATCAGCCACTAGATAAAGCTAGACATTCATCACACACGGAGTTGCTCTATCCTTCTGTAAGGAAGTGTTAAAAAAATACCTAACACTGTTTTGCGCCATCCCTCCAATACACAAATTTCTTTGTTGTTATGCACTATGGGCTGTTTATGCTGTGCCCTCATGGGGATCAAACCTCCAGCATAAGCATTATAACCCATTAAGCTTAACAATAAACCACATGAGTGGCCATCCATTTCCTCAGAATAATAATTGATAATTTCCACATCCTACAAAATGATTCTAATGTACCAGAGGTATTTTGTGACTACAATTTTTTGTTGTTTTGCACAAATAAAAATGAAACCTGGACATGTGATATTTTAAGTCAGATCAAATACTAACAACCTGAATTTAACCATACTGACCTTAGTTCCTAGCCTAACAATAATCCTTACTGCACTTCCTGAAATCATATTGATAACAAAGTTTTAATACATGATCTTAAAAGTAAGCTAACCATATAGAAACACTAACTGTACTTCTAAGCCAAATCTTTGTTGCATGATCTTTAACTTCTTTTATAAATGTAAAACTAGTCACATTTTCAGCACATTTTAATTGGCAACACTGATAAACCTGTATCTGACCATTTTAATCAATATGATTATGACTTTTCCTCCACTTGGTCATGGAAATATCAAATCTCACAAAATCATGAGAAATGCTTATTTGAACAGTGAATTGTCTTTAACCCAGGCAATCTTTTCCATAATAACATTAATGAAAAACTGTTGATTCATTTAACATATCAGACCCCTATACCTAATTAGATGGATTATATTAGTAATTAACATTTTCAATTTATAATTATGCATATTAATTTAAATAGTTCTCCCTGTCATATTTTATCTTAATAAGAGTTACAAAACATTTTATATGAAACATTGAAATTTTTTCATTATTCTTCAACACCTTGATGAGTAATCTCTATCCTTCAAGTTTTATTTCAAAAATTTTACCTACTGTTTTTCTCTCATAAATTTATGAAAGGTAATTGATCTTAATTTTAATACTGTAATCTCCAGTCTATATCTTATTTCGTTTGTTAGTTACATGAAGTAATTTATCATACTATAATTCTAACTTTCTATATTTAATGATGATAAAAATTAATACAATAAATAAATATCTTAAAAGAATTTTTTAACCAACAAAACCAGTGACAGTATAAAAAAAACAAAAGCATGAAATTATAAAACTTACCTCTTCTTCAGGTTGAAATAATGAAGTGTACATGTCATATACAGAGAGAAGAAAACCTTTATCTAGTTTAACATTCATCTGCTGAACTAGCAAGTTAAAATACCTAAGGAAAAAAAAAATAAGATAAAAAATAAAATAATTTTACTTTGTGGACTAGATTATTAACTCCACCCACTATGTCACTCATTCTTTGTATCAGTAACCTCACAGTAACCGAATCTTTTATTTAATGAAACGTGCTGATGTGTATAATATAAAACACCAAATTAATACTTTTAGCGGTGAGCAACTACCAGGTCTTATGGGGTTCATAATGCTTAATATAGCTTTGGAATCCAAGGAATTCTACTGTTGGTTGCTTTGTTCACAATAGCACTTCAGTTGTTTCTTACCTAACTATGTTATAGTTAGAAAGACAGTTAAATTACATTTAGGTTTTACTTTTATATCTTAGTTCATTATGTATTATTTATGTTTTAGAATGCATAAATGAAAATTTAAACATTCTTTAAGGTTATCTCAAACGTTGCCCAAGTTCTCAAGGCTTACGATGTTGTGCAAGTGTAAGATAATTTTGTCAAAGGTTTGCGCATCTCTCCTGAAGGTACTATAATATGCCCCAAAAGCATCATTGACTTGTGTTGAGATTAATAATAAACTGTAAAGGACAGAAAAGAAAAATAAAACATTAAAAGTAAACTATAAGTGAAAAGATAAAGATGCGAAATTACGCAGGTGACCCACAGAAAATATTTTTAGATTATTCAACAGAGAGTTAAAAGGTATATACATAATGCTGTTTCTTAATTTTAAACATTTTATTGCACTGTAAATTGATGATAATAGCCAGAGTTGGTGATATGGTAGTACTACTAATGGAAAATAAAATATAAGAATTTACCTTCAAAACATTTTTGATATTCATTTAGGAGGTCCTAGAGGTTATGCAAATGAAATTTGAAAACTGTAAGATGTAGAAAAATATTTTTATATTTAAAATGAAAATCACCTTGCACATGGACTATTCAGAATTTGAGTGCAAATAACTACAATAGATAAAAAAAACAGTTTTTTACAAAGACTTGTTTAAAATAATGTCATTCTTTGTGTAGAAGATACCTTATGATATCTAACAAAATCTTACTGATTTTTGTGAGAATATGTAAATCTGTATCTGCCCATTGTGAAAGAGTTAACTGTAATAGCTTCAGAAATTCCTACATGATAAAATACTGCATAAGAATACCACTACTTATTCTACACCCATCATCATATCCTAGCTACAACAGCCTTTATTATAATCTTCTACTAAACTTCATTTAATAGTTAGATTACTAGCAGTTTCCTACTTGATAATTGAAGGAAATACCCTGTTAGGATAACTGAAAACTTGTGTATTGAATACATATTATATTCTGTGTATCTGATATAAACAAATTTTTCATTTCCCTACTTGATAGTATCCAGGTTCAGATCTTCTGTTCGATGAGTTAACAGCTTGAGTTCGACAAATGGCCTGGGACCAGAACGACGAATTATAGCCTTAGGTGTTGGAGCCGAGTAAAATACTGTTGGAAATACAGCATCTGGAAGCTGATTTTCCACCTTTCAAGAGATTACTAAATGTAAGGACTCATAGAACACATGCACTTGAAATGATTCTCTAATGTCATACTAAGTTACATTAGGTTAATAATAAAATACACATATTCAAACATAGTTTATTGTATATATTATTACTACCCTTAGCTTAATAAGAAAACAAAGCATGTATGACTTGGCTAGCTTTCTTAGTTACTAAATTACCAATTGAAATTGAATGAAAAAATAATGTATTCATCCTAATACTGCATACCTGCATTCTGTGGGTTTTGAAATGCATATACATTTGGTGATCAGACTTCCTGAATTGAAACCATAAACCAGGTGTGTAAGTACGTCGCAAATGACCAAAAAATGGTTTAGTCATTTGCATCTTGCTCAAATCTACATACAAATAGTCTTTCAGTTGAGCTATCTGAAATTCTGCTTTCCACTTGTCTTCTAGCCATGCTGACAGATCAAGTGTGAGAAATTTCCAGGAGTTATTGATCTGGATCTCCCAGATGGGAGGGGCATTGCAGAGTCCAAGATAAGCAACTTCTGTATAAGCTCTATTTATAAGTGAAACCCCTATACTGTTAAGTGACAGGAAACATTCCAAGGTTGCCATTTCACCATCAATTGCCTAAACAATAAAACATCTATTACCAAACAAGATCATAAAATGAAACACAAACCATACCATAACCAGTTGAGCAATGCAGTTTTTAGCTGTAACAACTCTCATTATGTCAGTTGGGTTAATGGTAAGAAATGTAATCCTTTCTAGAAAATATTAAGCAAATAAAACAGCATTTCTATGTCTGCAGCATGTTGTGTTAGGGGATTTAATTCAATAATTTGATTCATGTTTGTAGTATATTAACGTACAAACATCAGAAATATATGACCAGTTACTTTAATTAATGTATCAAATGTTAATAATGCTCCAAACCAAACACTGATATTAGAAGCTGCACATAAAAAAAAACTATGCTCAAATAAATAATGAGTTATAAATGGCCAAGACATGGTATCTTAAATTCAACAAGCTTATCAAAGAACTTAGTAATGTTGAATTATACAACAAATGTTTCAGGATACAAGTATAGTTTACTTTTGGAATATAATAACATCTTAATTATCAAATGAGTTCATAAAACCATTGGATTAAAAACCATTCTAAACTACTCTGCACGAAATTTCTGATGGATCCACGAATATGTTAGTTACTAGATCCTTAAAAAGACAGTCACACAAAAAATGGAAACCAAAAGACCATTGATATTACAGTTAATCCCACTAATCACTGCTGTGCTTTCCTAAGCATTTTACATATGAGTGACATCAACTACTTATTTTAGCCAGATATTTATACCAAGTACTGTGACAGGCAAAATATAATATTACTCAATATGATGCAATATGTGGACTCCATCAATAGTGAATGGTATGTAAACAAGTTGGTGATCTGGGGTTAACAGACATCTTAACATGTACCAAACTATCTATATTAAAGAAAGAATCACTAAAACCTCTAACATTGATGAAATGCATTACTCACTTCTATTTACTACATTGTTCAATCAGTAGTAACTCATGCATTGTTACACCTACATATAAAAAAGTTAATGAACAAGAAACATTTTTTCTATGATCAAAATAGTTTTATATAATTTATGCATTACTTGCTAAATTTTAAAAAATATATATTTATGAACTTTTATTGTTCTAACAATAATTAAAACAGTCCTGAATATCTATTAAATAAATAAATATTTTTTATATATAATTTTTATTGCATACGATCTAGCAGATTTTTAGAAAAATCACTACTGATAAAATTCATAAAACACGTATATATGACTCACCTTCCTGGCGTGACTGGCAACTCTTTCATCCTGAGTAAGAAGCAGAACCCTCTGGTGGCCATCCAGAAATGACACTCAATAAACACTACTGATAAAATTCATAAAACACATGTATATGACTCACCTTTCTGGTATGACTGGCAATTCTTTCATCTTGAGTAAAAAGCAGAACCCTCTGGTGGCCATCCAGAAATGACACCCAATAAACACTACTGATAAAATTCATAAAACACATGTATATGACTCACCTTTCTGGCATGACTGGCAATTCTTTCATCTTGAGTAAAAAGCAGAACCCTCTGGTGGCCATCCAGAAATGACACCCAATAAACATCAACCTTGTCTTTTCGTGTCTTTCTGGGGAGATAGATTCCATCTTCGGACTCACTATCATCTGTAAAATGGGGGAAAAAAAGGATATATATAGGACTTATTAGAGAGTATCTTATTTTAGAAATGTTAACATTTTCCTACACTGAATATGTATTTCCAATATTTCTCACCCAAAGCTATCTCAACCTTGATTTGCCCTCTAAGCATTGCTTAAAAGATTTTTGCTAATAGCACACCAGTTTATTATACCCCTTTATTTTCGCATCATTTCAGAACATGTACATATCATGTGACTATCTTCCACCAATCATACTGCATCACCTATACTTGTGCACGTAGCTCCCTCTACTATTCTAGCACAATCCTCATTTTCAAGAATTGGCAATTACGAACAAAAACACCAGCACATCAGTAGGGAGGAAAGGTAGGAAGTGGGTGAGAGGAGTTAAGTACCTATCAGAAATACATTTTTAGTATAAGAAAATGTTAACTTCCAAAACAGTACTACTTCCTCTCACCCAAAGCTAGAGTCCTACAATGAAAAGGTGGAGGGGCCAGTGAAGGCGTGACAGTGTTCAAATAAGCAAATAACAATTGCCTGAAAAGAACAGGTATGCTTCTCACCCAGTAACAAAGCAATAATATATATAATACGGAATGTATGAGGCAGGCACCATATACTGAAACAGTGCAGTATAACTATGACGTGAATCAGGACAGAGTGGACACATGAAATGTCTAGTATGTAATCAACAACAGGCCCAAAGAGTTATGTACCAAGAGAAGAGTCCTGGAGCACATTGGAGCAAGTCCATTGATGTCTTGTCGAGTATATTGGTAACAACAAGAGCGATCTTCACATTTTAAAAGACAAACAAACAAAAAAATAACAAAGGAAGCATCATAAATAAGTAGTGGGATGAAATTTTGTCTGACAATTCAGAATCAGCCTGTTGTAAACAAATAGTGCATTATTCTTCCACATATATAGTAGGTCATACTATGTAATATAGGAATAATAGTCATAGTATTTGCCAGATAATGTGATATTAGCATAAGTGGCTAGGGTTAAAGGACCATAGATTGTATATGAATAGGCCAAGTGTGGTCTACCCCTGAACAAAAAACATCCAGGGAAAGCATCTTGGAATACATCAGATTATCCCAATGTGGTCCACCTGGGCAAAAACAACAGCGGAAGTGCCTTGCATAAGTTTTTAAGATCAACAAGTGCAGTATGTACAGACAAAAAACATCCAGGGGAAGCACCTTGCACAAGTTTTTAAGATCAACAAGTGCAGTATGTACAGGCAAAAAACATCCAGGGGAAGCATCTTGCATAAGATTGTTCTTTTCATATTTTTTTTGCAATTGATTTTGTGATCAACAAATGCAGTCAGCCCAGGCAAAAAAATCCGGGGGAAGCGCCTTGTTCTATTACAGAGTATGTCAAGTGCAGTCCATCTGAGCAGAAAACTTTTAGTGGACATGCCTTGCATAAGATACAGAGATCAACAAGTGTAGTCTGCCTGGGCAAAACCCAGGGGGAAGCACCTTGAATACATAGGATTAGTCCAAGTACAGTCTACCCGGGCAAAAACATCCAGGGGAAACACCTTGGGATTCTATTAAGTAAGTCAAGTGCAGTGAACTGGGCAGAAACATCCAGTGAAAGCACCTTGAATAAGCATGTATATTAAGATAAACAAGTGCAGTCACGCCAGGCAAAACATCCAGGGGAAGCACCTTGGATCCAGAATAGTATGTTATTGCCTATTCAATAATTATAATGACGACAGCCCTCTTCTCACTGAGTCGGTACTTATAAGGTATGAGTTTGATTTCTTCCATGGTCCACCACTCTAGCAGCTGGGAACCAAAGTGGTAAGGACTCCCGTGCTCCACTACAGTAGACCACAGGATGGTCCTGAGTTAATCAGAAAATTGATCAGGTGATTGGCAAAAGGGTGGTCAGGGTAAGACGAATCCTAGAAAACTGAGATTGATTAAAGTGAATCAAAGCCACTGGGTTTGAGTCCCACAGGGGGAGGAGAGGATCCAGACGTTGGGAATCCAAAAAGGGATTCAAGGCCCACTGGTAAGCGAAAGAATATTGGTCCATCAACCAGGTAGGATGGGGCATACCCACACCCGACAGCAATTGATCAGCAAAACTTTGAGCATAAAGTCAGATGTTTGGTGAGGGAGGAAAAACATAATAATCAGAAACAAGATTCTTCAACCAACAAGGTAAGAGAGAAATCAAGGGCTAAGGGTGAAACATTTAAAATTTGACATACCTGATAAATAAGGTGTAGGAGCTGTGAAGTTGACAAACTCTTCTAACTGTAAGCATTATTTTTACATCTATACCACTTAATGATTTGGTAATAGTGTTAAATTCATTTTTAGTTTTTGTGTATATAATAATTATATTTATGTTAATAAGTGCATTTATAAACAAATAATAGGTATACCAATGGGTGCTAATTAATTGAGCTGTGCTGCCAGTCTATATCTTCATTATTAGAAAATAAATTCATAAATAATTTTTCAAATCCAGAATTATTTCCCTTAACATACTGATACATTGACAATTTGATTAGTATTAATAACCCTGGAATAAGTAATTACATAGGTAACATTTATCCTGCAGTTCTACAGATTGAGAAATCTTCTATATCAAATACTGAAGTACATTGTTTAGATTTAAACATTAAGATAATTAATAATTGTTGTAATATTAATATTTATGACAAAAGAAATGATTTTACATTTAAAATTTTGGGACTTCCCTCTCCAAACAGTAATGTACCACCAAATGCTATACAGAGCATTATACACTCTTAGCTCCTTTGGTATTGTAAAATTTGTAGTAATGTACAGGTTTTAATATCTAACATTAATATATTAGTACATAAATTGGTTTTTAATGGGTTCAAGGAGAAAACTTTAATTAAATATTTTAAATTATTTTATAATAAATATAGAACATATTTATACAAATTTGAAAATAGTGATTTAAACAATATTATAATATGCAGAATAAAAAATAATTTCTAAAATTTATTGTGTGGGAAATAATTGGAGTTATTTATTGGACATTTCATATCTTGTATAGGTACATTAATGTAGTGGTAGTTATATAAGACCTGTTACTGTGTGGATCTCTTTAGAACCTCTGAAGATCCAGATAGTAGCATGAAAGGGTGGGGGATGGGAGCTTTACTTATAATATTGGTTGGATTTAGTATAGTAATAACTTAACATCTTGGGTATTTATGTTCAACTTGGGGGCTGAAATTATAACTTGAAGGGCAGTTTTCCCCCATTAATGTATTGTCTATTATTTCTTGCTGCTTTTTTATTTAAAAAACAACAACAATGACTTCATGTTTGGATATTACTATCTTCTGAACTACTAACAAAGACAAATGTCAAGTCTTGTTGACTGACTATTACTATCATCCTAGTTGCTTACAATGACAAAAGTTGTGTCATATTAGTTGGATATTTTAACAACCACCTTAGTTATTACCAAGGATAAAAGCTAGATATTGTTGCTCGGATGTGATTTACCATTATATAAACCATTATCATGAACATAGATCAAGTCATATCATCCAAGCTATTTTCGACAGTATGAGTTGTGTAGTAGTGAATGTTTTTTTTTACCATTATCTGAGCTATTTTCAACAGTAAGAAACGTGCAGTATTGATTGGGTATTTTTTACCTTTACCCAAGTTACTTTCAACAGTAAAAATCATGCAATGTTAATAGGGTATTTTTTACCATTATTCGAGTTACTTTCAACAGTAAGAATCATGCAATATTGATTGGGTATTTTTACCACTATCTGAACTATTTTCAAGAGTGAGAATTATGCAGTATTGTTTAGTTTTTTTACCATTATCCAAACTATCTTCAACAGTAGAAATCATGTAGTATTCATTAGGTATTTTTTTACCATTATCCGAGTTGTTTTCAACAGTAAGAGTCATGCAGTGTTGATTAGATATTTTTTACTATTATCTGAGCTTCAAAAAATAACAAGAGACTTGATTCACTGACTGAATATTACCTATATTGTCTAAGTCACTGACTAGTTGATTGGGTATTACTCACCATCTATTGATCAACTCGCAATGACTTGAGCCACATCACATTGTTTGGATATTACACACCATCATCTAAGTAGCTAACATTAACAAAACTCATATGTTTTGATTGTTTGTAGCATCTTATCAACAAAATATGGCTCTTATTCTTGTTGATAAGATGTTACAATTGTCTGAAAAACTGACAAGTTAATTGGGTACTTTTAATCATTATGTGAGTTAAATAAATAACAACAGGCTTATTTACTCAAGTGTGTGTTACTTACCATCATATGAGTTACAATATCAAGAATCATACCACACTGATAAAAAAAATGTCTATTCTTCACCTGTGCAAGTTAGTGCAACAAAAAATCTTGTATTTTTTATTACTTGTTACATACCATTATCAGAGTTTATAAGAAAAAGTTATGCCTTGTTGATATTAGACAAGGCATTTTGGAGCTTTTCCATACATTTATACTGTTCCAATATCTTTATATTAAATGTCAGCAAGGCTCTATCTTTTACTGTATTAACTTTAGGTTTTGTGCTTGATTTGTGTAGTTTTGTTTGTCATATATTCAAAAAGAGTAAGATACAACATTAATAATCATTCATATATAATTAAAGTAAAATCAGTAAACTTGATATAACAAGTGAACAGTATTTACTCTTGATATCTGATGCTACATGATTTTATTAAGAGAAAATCATTTTCTCTATTTGCTGGATTGTAAATGAAATTTTTTTCCTTGTTGATCAAAGGTTCAGTTTTATTATAATGTTATTGACAGCACCAGGAGGAATGTCTTTAGAACTATAAGAGTAATACAACTGCTTGTTTTCCCACGTGGATGTCCATTGGCAACATTTAATAGTCATTTCAATACTATTTGAATTTATTGCTATTAATACTACATTGGCAGTAAATTTACCAGGAAAAAAGTAAATTGCTTTTTTATTATTGCTGTCTATCACAGCTACAGAATTGACATTTTGATTGAGTTTCATAATATTTCATGCCAATTCAGGGACATCATTTTTAGTCTGCTTAGTTTTCAACTGTTGTTTCTTTCAAAGTCACTTTAGCTCCTCTCCCAATGATGAATGCATACATACACTAAGAAACTCAATTGTTTATGCCGTGGATCTAACTGGGTTGCAATAAAAATAGTTTGATGCATCTTTTATCCTTATGTTGTCATAAGAAATGTGGTATATGATATAAATGGAGAATCACATAATCTCCCAACTGGCTATTTCAGTTATCTTAAAGGCATACAGACGTGTTAAGTTGTTGTCTCAAACTTTCAAGTAAACATTATGCAATTTTCTGGTAACCACAAGTTCTGCTGAAAAATAAATTCTGTACACAACACTGTAGGTATTTGTAATGGATTCAGAGCAAGCACATTTTGGTTCTTAATCCCCACCAGTTACTTTGTAGCTGATATCAGGGATAATTTAACTGTCTCACTAAGGTGCAATTACCATGAAAAGCATTTTATAGGCTATCTATCCATTTCCAGTAAGTCAAAAATTTTATATCTGTGTTAAGTCATGTTTCACATTTCTGCTTAAGTTTTGAGTTGTCTTAAATTAATTTCACTATTTTTTTTTAAAAACAGTAAATTTTGAAGTTCATAATGTAAAGAACTGTAAATTCAACTTGCTGTTTGTTTTGTTTACAACTATCTAGTTTCAGAAACTAATGAGATCATAAATATATTGTCTAAAAGCTGGGATTATTTTATTTCTCCCAATGTATTTGCTGTAGAGCTTCCTTCCTTATATGATTGTTAATTTTAAAAACTGTTACTTATTGCACTTGACTCTGCAGTATTCTTGCCTTGAAATAAATGCAAGTTACTAATAAACTTGTATGAGAAAGGTAACAAATTAACTCTTTTCACACGGACTCGATCAAATCAATCGATTATGAAACCATTCTGCACTCGTTAAAGTTTTCACACTATAACTTTTAACATACAGTACGTGTTTCTTCACAAACTTTGGCATATTTTGAGAAAACATTGTAAGACTTTTGTACCAAAAAATTATATTTTGTAATCAAAATTAATGAAAATTTGTCTGTGAACATATAGGGTAGTTTTGTCTACTAGTCTGAGTACAATGTGATTTTTATGTTAAGATTAAAAATACTTTTATTCATCTGAAAATTTTCAAAATTTGATTTTTGTAATCTCTAAACCTTCTAAGTAATTTAAAACGTTATTTTTCAGTAAAACTTTATATTTTATCTGCTATTTTCTCTACGCTAATTCTATATACGAGGTTGGTCAAAAAATAAAATTGAAATACATCTAAATTACCCATTTTTTTCTTTCTAGAATGCCTTCAAATTGTAACATGAAACAACACTTGTTTATCCTAAATAGTTTTAAACTAGTAACAGTATATATAAGCTTATACTTGAATTTTATTGGTTTATTGCCCTTTAAACTGTGTCTAAATTAATACTCCTGCCACAAAATTTTCAAATCAATTATGTATTGCACTGGCTACTCATGAGCTGCTTGCAAGCATACTTCATGAAAATAATTTATTATTATTACTATTCTTTATTTTACCTAAACTAACCTAATAAGTTTCTAATTTTTACATTTTAATAATAATAAGTAAAGAATACACATGAAAAACAAGAAATATTGTACTTACTTGGCTGTCAACTGTTGATGACACTTAACCCTACTTTTTTTTTGTTTATACTAATGGTACTACTGCACTAAATAATTTTTTATTTAATTAAATAATGCATCAAAAACACAGAACAGTAACATGCAAAAAGCAGACAAAGTTCTATAACTAGCATAATTCTGGTTTTCTAACTATGCTAGAAGAGCCATTACAAATTCAGCTAAGCTTGTCAATGTGTTTTGAATGGGAATAAAGTTTGAACTAAAAGCAAAATAGACAATTCTCTGTAAAGAAAACAATATAATATATTACATAATTTGATAGATTAAAACCTTGGCTATAAATAATATAGCATTAAATGTCAGAGAGAACTATTGGCAATTTCTGTAAGAAAGGATGTGACAGATGAGCATGGCTAATGGGGCCTGATTTTATAGTTGATGGCTCTGCAACAAAATAAGATTGAAGGCTACAAAACATTATGCTTTGCCTGAGCAATGACAAGATTATAATGAGTAATTTATGTTAAATTTCATACTTTTTAGAGGAGTGATAAATAAATTATAGAAGAAGAGATACCAAGAGAACAAGTGTCACAATTCTCACACTAGGAGAAATTGGGGATTTGTTTTTAATATTGCCTTACAAAAGTAAGAACTTAAAATTTATACAATGTTAAAATTTGGATTATGAGCTATGTTTTTATGCCAAGTTTATTAATATACCATGATAAGAAAGTAGTTTAATCAAATTTTGAATGTAACTCGCTAAAACCTCCTGACATACACATAAAATGATGCCCGTTCTGAAAGAGTTAACTTATTGAGTTTCTTTACACTTATTTTGTTGAAGTAATTGTTTTGGTAATTACTTTACACATACATGAACAAATACTAACAAGAGCATCATCCTAGTTTTTGTAGATCATAACAGAGCAAATACTAACAAGAACATCATTCTAGTTCTTCATGAACTTAATAGAACAAATATTAACAAGAGCATCATCCTAGTTCCTGTAGACCATAACAGAGCAAATACTAACAAGAACATCATTCTAGTTCTTCATGAACTTAATAGAACAAATATTAACAAGAGCATCATCCTAGTTCCTGTAGACCATAACAGAGCAAATACTAACAAGAACATCATTCTAGTTCTTCAAGAACTTAATAGAACAAATACTAACAAGAACATCATTCTAGTTCTTCAAGAACTTAATAGAACAAATACTAACAAGAACATCATCCTAGTTCCTGTAGAATATAACAGAGCAAATACTAACAAGAACGTCATTCTAGTTCTTCAAGAACTTAATAGAACAAATACTAACAAGAACGTCATTCTAGTCCTTCAAGAACTTAATAGAACAAATACTAACAAGAACATCATTCTAGTTCTTCATAAACTTAATAGAACAAATACTAACAAGAACATCATTCTAGTTCTTCAAGAACTTAATAGAACAAATACTAACAAGAACATCATTCTAGTTCTTCAAGAACTTAACAGAACAAATACTAACATGAGCATTATCCTAGTTCCTGTAGAATATAACAGAGCAAATACTAACAAGAACATCATTCTAGTTCTTCAAGAACTTAATAGAACAAATACTAACAAGAACATCATTGTAGTTCTTCAAGAACTTAATAGAACAAATACTAACATGAGCATCATCCTAGTTCCTGTAGAATATAACAGAGCAAATACTAACAAGAACATCATTCTAGTTCTTCAAGAACTTAATAGAACAAATATTAACATGAGCGTCATCCTAGTTCCTGTAGACCATAACAGAGTAAATACTAACAAGAACATCATTCTAGTTCTTCAAGAACTTAATAGAACAAATATTAACAAGAGCATCATCCTAGTTCCTGTAGAATATAACAGAGAAAATACTAATGAGAACATCATCCTAATTCTTGTACAACCTAATGGAGCAGATACTAGTAAGCACAATACTCTAGTTTTTATAGAACCTGATGAAGCAAATACTAGTGAATGCATCATCTCAGTAACTGTAGATCCTAATGGAGCAAACACTAATGAGCACACCATTCTAGTTCTTGTAGATAATAAGGGAGCAGGTACTAGTGAGAACATTATATTAGTTCTTATAGAACCTAATAGGGCAATTACTAGAAAGTACATCACTGTAGTTCTTGTAGAACCTAGTGGAATAAATACTAGTAATTGAATTCTGATAATGCAACAGAAGCTTACTGAGTGAATGAAAACATGTCCTTCATAAAACCACATTAATAGGCCATTGCAAACAAGTGAGAAACTGACAACTAAAGAAGTGACCATTCTTTTACTAACAAAATAAATTAACTAAATTATGTTTGCTATTATTAAAGTGATTAAAATATATCAATGTGCCTATGTCTATTTACACCATCACAAGTCATAGTAATGGTGATTCATAAGCTGCTCAGTGAAGGCTTTCAACAAGAGTGGAATACTTCTTTCATACATAATGGGATAACATTACAACTGGAAGGAAGAGTGCAAATAAAAATATATTTCTAAACCATTTATGCTATGGCTTTGACTTTTAGTTAGCATATAAACACATAAAGAAAAGGAAAATGCACCACAGCATGGCTACAATTACTTTTTTGTTTAAACATCTCCTTCTTGTTGACTGAAAATTACATACCATTTTCTACAATACTAATACTGACAAGACTTGTTTTCCTTAACTGGTTGATACCTACCATCATCTGAGCTACTGGCAATAACAGGAGACTTGTCTGTTTGGTTAGATGTTACAGCTGGGCGTAGAGAGTGAAAAGTCAGCTGTTCATGTCCAAAACCATCCTGAAAAAGTAACTTAATTTTAAAAATATTGATTTGGAAATATGAATTAAAAGATAACTTTTTAGAATGGTGGTGAATATTACAATAAATTGTTTAACTTTTTAAAAAGTAGAAATTTGTCCTGAAGTAAATAATCAGAAACAGCACTTATGAAGATCAGAATATTTAATTCAAAACTAATGGTACATATTAGAGAAAATTTCACAATTGTTACTTCAAAACAAAGATGAATGTATATATATTCAACCTTGAAAATCTGTGCAGAAAAACCATTTTTTTTTCGGTTGTAGAGATTCCAGATAAGAGTTCTTTCTAAGGATGGGTCATCCCAGGTATAAAGAACTGACTGATATGGACTCAGCAAAGTCACTTGGCCCAAAGATACTAAAAAAAAAAAAAAAATCAAGAACAACAACAATGAAATTCATACATACATTTAGTAAATCATGAAAAGCTGCAATGAAATCACTACTTTGAAATATGTATCAGAAACAGCTGATATTTATACAAATAATATATCAGTAGCAATTCAACTGAAGTCCTTGATTACAAATAATACATTAGAATAAGTTTTAAGAAATTTCATGCATAAAAATAATATATCATAAAGAACTATATGAAATTCACATTTTCAGTTAATAGACTGGAAACCATTGTACTGAATTCCATAAAATGTTAATATTTTTCTACACTGAAAATATAATTCTGATAAGTACTTACCTCCTCTCACATAATAGCTTCTCTTGTTCAGTGCTGTCCTCTATATGCTCAAATTTTTTGCTTGCCACTAGCCTTAAAACTCTCATCTACCCCATGTTCAATGTGGTTCTATTGCATTTTTGCATGCAAATAGCATGTGGCAACCCTAAAACAATAGGAGCATGCCACACTATCCTGATGCAAGTAACTCCTTCTATATAATTCAGCGTAACTTTCTCTTCGAGATTAGGCACAAAAGAAGCATCGTAAATGGGGAGGAAAGGTGGGAAATGTGAGCACAAGTAAGTATCTGTTGGAAATATATTTTCAGTGTACGAAAATATTAACTTCCGAAGAGGTATCTTACCTCCTCTCACATAATAGCTAGAATACCACACCAAAAATGTGGAGGGACTGGTGTAAAAGTTACCTAGATGAGCACCCTTTGGAAGTGTCTGAAGAACATCCATGGAGTGTGACCTCCCTTGAGAGAGGAACACACCTGTGGAAGACAACACCACATCAGTACCAGGTATACTCCTTATGCAATGAAGTAGTAAGTGTCACAGAATTGGGAGGAAAATAGATGCAGCACATCCAAGACTGCATACATGTTGGTTGGTCCAGCTCAACACCAAAACCAAACTCCTGGGAACTGACATCCAGAAGAAGGTATGATGGAGGGTTCCCAAAGATGTGCTCCATGGGGTAGAATGGCTAGGGCACGTCAGACCATATTCAGTGGGTCAACTCCAGTCCAAAACCAAGCAGCATCAGATATTTATTTTCCTGTCTGCAGTAAAAGGAGGGTCCCGACTGTCTTCACCTCAAGCCTATGAGATGGAAGAGAGAATGTTCCATTTCATCCGCCTAGACAAGGCACATGTGTGCAAAACCTTAACCAACACCAGCCACTTGAGAAACCGGCATCTGAGTGAAGGTAGGTGAGGAAGTGACCTTGTGGTGGTTCACTGAAATCCAAAATCAAATGGACTTCTGCTACCAGAACTTATGAGTTACAACCCACATGTGGTATGCTACGTGTACCCCAGCCAATCAGAGTAACTATGAGCAAGTCCAGGTTCTTGCAATACTGAACTCCCAAGCCTCAGCTTGATAAAGGAAGTACACCTGAGGTACCCAGACCAACCAGTACATCATGTCCATGTTAGGACAGGCACCACTTGCCACTGAATGGGATCCACTACCTATAAGGGGCATGATCCCTTAGGATAGGGAGGAAAGTAAAAACTTACCAATTCACAGTTGAACCATTGCATGAAGAATGGCAACAGGTGGAATACGATATCCAGATGAGGAAGAAATGACCACATGATTTAGGTAGTGGGAGATGAGCATGTTAGGTGTAGTCCACAGGTCAGACTGGATTATCTCCTCCAAAGAATGATGCAGATGTCAGGAGAAAAGTAATATGTTGAATCTATTGGGATGACACCTGAAAAGATGTTGGGATTCGGGAGATAGGGATGTAAACACAAGATTAATAAGTTGATGAATCCAATTTGTGATGGTAGAAGGTGAAATGTCTCTTTGAGAGGCTGTGAAGATGCAGTAGAACCAAACTCGAATGTGGGGTAGGTGGGAGTTTCAAGACTAGTAGCGAGCAAAAAATATTGAGTATATAGGACAGCAATAAATGAGAGAAGCTATTATGTGAGCAGAAGTAAGATACTATATTAGGATTTGATATTATATATATACATATAATTTAATGGTCAAAAACAACTGTAATAAAATCTAAGTTAAAAATCTAAAATAAAGACAGCTATAAGTTGATGCTTACATATAATACATTAAAAACAGCCAGAAAGAAATCCACTCCTACAGATCATACCAAAATTCACATTTAAAGCTAACAGATTAGAGCCAGGTGTAATGGAATTCATGCTAACAGGTAATACATTACAAATAGCTATAATGAAATCTATGCTTACAGGTGTGGCATGTAGATATAATAAATTAAAGCTTCCTATAACTTCATTCATATGACTTTTTCAAAATTTTAGAGCATTCTCTACTTAGTTACCAGTTCCAAATGAACAAGATAAAATTAGCCTTGAACTCGTTAATCATGCCTTTAGAGACTGTTTCCCACATTTTTAGGCTAACACCCAAGAACTGTGATCTGGGGTTAATTCCTTGAGTGATACTCAGGAGGATGTCTTGTATGCTAGTCATATGTGAGAACAGAGATATCAGAAACTCAAGCTTCTCTTTCATTTTTGAAATTGAACCTGCCTGAAAGCATGAAAAACACTAAACCCTTACACTGAGCTTAGGATTGAATATAATCCTAAGCAAACTTATTTCTTTTTAAGATTTTGGTCTGGTCTATGTTTATGTTTTCGTAGCCTGAAAATCAACCTCTTAAATAAATGGATAGTGCTAATAAGCTGTCAATATAATTAATCATCTACCAGTCATATTTTTAATAAACAGCAGATTTTGTTTCTATTTCTTTTATATGTGGTCAAATCTAACTAAATTAGAGCTCTTTAGACAAATCTTGACACTGTTCTTGTTGATACAAAGAATGCATATAATAGTTGAGGTGTCATGTATGATTTTCCTTCAGCTAATAACAACCTTTCTGTTACTCACTGCTTCTATATAGTTTTTTATTTAAAACACCTTATGAAGCAAAACACATCAAATTCCAAAATCTAAGTAAATATTTTTTTCTAATTCATTTCTACAATTTTTAACTTGAAAGTATCCTTGAATTGATAGTTTATCATTTTGTAAGATTTACTTTGACTAATTCAGCAAAGAAATGAAAAGAAGAAGTTCAAAGTTTCATTTTTGCACAATTACAAGTGCATTTATTAATTTTTTTAGAATATTTATGCCTATCCTAAATCATAGGTTTTTATTTGCTAAAAAACTATCATTCATTGAGAATAAAATTATCCAGGTCTTGTTTCTCATGTGACTTTCCTTCTCTGTTTAAGGTGTTATTATTACAGCCCTTCATCCCATCTCCCACAATTATGATGTTAAAGCACATGGTCAGAAAAAGTACCAATGAAGCACGGCTTTAATGAAGGTATAGGCAAAGTTTAAATACTATTGGACAGAGCAGATTATAAACTATTCCCACTAAAGTAAAATCAATAAAGTGGTGTGAACTATAATTTCTAATTTTGTGGGAAAGTGACTAGAATGGAGCTCCTGCAAAGATGAGAGCAATCTAATCAGATGTTTGGAAAACTAGGAACAAACCACACACCAGGGAATTTTTTTTGTTTATAGACATTCTTTTCATTCCTGAATACATTTTTATGTTAACTTATATCTGTTTGAAAGTTACAGATTTTTTTTTTTCTATGAGAGATATCAGATAGGTTTATTTAGATTTAGATAGTATGACAGTTTATGGGAAAATATTCCAATGACTCAAATCCCTCTTCATTGAAAATTATAAGTTTATTGCATTTGAACAATGTACATAAATATAATAATTTAACATCTACTGAAAAAAAAGCTATATTTATTAGATATAAATTAAACTCAAACAAAAATACTGTTAATGAAAATGTTGTTATCTAGCCTGAAAAAAGGCAACAGTTACAATGCTGTGAAAGGTCAGATAGTAGGTCAACAATATATCTTTGTCAGTTAATTTTTGCAATTTATTTTTTATAATTTCTAGTGGAAGGTGGTAACCACTGCAATCAGCAAAATAAAGTATCAAATGAAACATGTTAATAAATATCAATCAACTTTAAATTGATTCTATATATAAAATGGAACTTTTTGATCAAGAGTAAAAATAACTGAAATTCTAAGAAAACGAAGTATTTTTAATGTTTTCAAAACTGTGTCTCATAATAAAATCTTGAAATTCCACAATGTTAAAAATATTTAAAAACAAATTTAAATTATATAAATTTTTAAGCGAAAATTAGATACTATTCATGAAATGTGTACTAAGTTACATGCAACTTAGCAATAATATTCAATAAATAAGGGCTTGAGTGATTTAAACATTTTTTCTGTCACCTCCATACTCCCTAAAATAACAAAGCATACCTGATTTATTATTTTTAAATAAAATTTTCATTGCTTTCAAACAAACATAATTAAACACACAAACATTTTCTAGAATGAAAATCATGTTTAAAGAAACTAACAAATTCCAGGACTTGTAGTTTGTTCCTAAATCTTCTTAACTTACCACTAGATTCTGTTGTTCTCTGCAGAAGCTACACTTAATCACTTTCCCATGAAACCATAATTACTCCTCACACCTCTTTATAGACATAAAAAAACGTTTATAATCTGCTCTATTCAATGGTGTTTAAACTTTGACTTTAGTTATTATCAGAGCTGAGTTTCATTAGTAGTTCTACAGACAACATGCTGTGACATCATAAAAAGGTGGAAACAGGGCCTTGTAATAATAAAACCACAAACAGAGAAGAAAAATCACAAAAGAAATAAGACTTGGCTAATTATATTATCAAGAAATAATAGTTTCTTAGCAAATAAAAATTTATCTTTTGAGACAAGTAGAAAATTCTAACACAGTCAACAAATGTGTCGGTTACAGACAAGATTCCTCAAGTCGTAAAGAAATAAAATTAGAAATTATTTTTTATTTTACTTTGAGATTTACATTAAATAAATGTTACACGATGACAAAGTATTGACCTTAAATCATTTTGAGTTAAAACTGTTGAAATACAATCAGAATTATTATCTGTATTCAAAGTTTGGAATTTGATATCAGGTATGCATTCAATCCTTGAAAGGTGCTCTCCAGTCTGGATAAGGCTAACTGACAAACAAGAAATGTATGTATTTTATTAACGATCATTATTATTTTTTTAGATTAAAAAATTCAAGTTATAGTTTTGTACAGAATTAATTAAGAGGGAGTATAACATTATGAGAACGTCACATCAGAAACATCATTCAAGGATATGTATGTTCAAAGTACTCTAGGTCAATCAAAGTGTTAAGTCCTTCAAAAATGTAATTTAGACTGAACTCATTGCTACATATGTTTTATTAAATAACATACCCCTAGGAAGATACATGCTGTTCTTACAAGCAGCTTGTAGTCAATGTGCATTGAGGATTTATGTTTTAGAGAAGTTAATGGTTCAAACAACGTTACCAAAAAGTGCTCACTTCTGGAAAGTAAGGCTCCCATAGGTTAAGGCTATAGAGCAGAGACCATTGTTTATTCAAGCACATCCTTCAAGCAGGTGTTATTAACTCCAAAAAACTCATAACTATGTTTCTTGTTTTTAGCTGTTCAATTTCAACATAACATATACTATTCTGATCAGCTTCTTAAAAAATGAACTTTAATGTCCATTTCACAGGACTATTAACCTCCGTTGAACACCCTGAGACAGTCTCAGGGTGAGCAAGCTGAACAAAAATTGTTCACCCAGAAACAGTCCTGGAGTAACTTTACTTTCTGATTCCACAGTGTTAAATCTGAGCTTTTCTGCTAACTGTGTGCTTTTGCCTTCTACCACTCTTTGACATCACTAAACACTGTGGGTAGAGCTAGTACACACACTTAAGAGCTCTACTGTCTTACCTGAAACACTGGATTGTAATCATTGAAGTCAGATTACAATTAAATAAATATCAAGGTTTTTATTTTTTTATTTTGCCTAAATTTATACTAAATTATTTTCCTGCTTCTAGGACTATCACACCCAAAAATTGGTGACTATTGCAGTTCATGTAATCCCATTTTATTTTTTATGTATAAGTAGTACAGTGTACCTACAGAATACAAATACATGATTTTTAGAAATGGAGGAGAGGTTCTGGCTGGAAAGGGGTTGTAGGTGGGTTTTTTAGGTTAATTTTGCCCCTTTACTTTAAAATTTCCAATTTTCTAGAAAAAAGTTCTCCTAAAAAGTAAATGCAAGAAAAAAGGTGACACTTATGGCAAAAAAATTCAAAAATATAAAAATGCCAAGAAAGTTAATGAATATTATGTATCCATTCTTCAGTAAGAGATCTCTATTTCATCAGCCATTAGGGTTATAGATACATCAATAAGATTTGTAATCTGCAGAATAAAAATTATTGAAAATAACTGTATTTTGAACTAGAGATATCTCATGGCCAAATACTAAATACAATATTAAAAAAAAAAGACAAACTTTTGATTAATCTTCAGAAACAGGTCTTCACACAGATTTTCAACACAAACTGGAGCATCTCCAGGGCAGTATGGGAAGAAAGATATTACTGTTGGGGTCTCTGAGCCTCCAGTAACTTCCACACACAAAGCAGACTAATGACATTTAGAGAAAAAAAATGCTATCTAATTTATGCCTTTGAAAAACCATATTAGTTAAGATAATTAGAAACACTAACTTCTATAAGCTCTGGATTAACTAAAAAAAAGAAAATAAATCACATTACTGAAACAGAAAAACATGGATTTAGGGATTGTTATTAACTTTCTTATATAGTATAATATGAGCATATATTATCTTAGCATAACTTTAAATAAACACTGATGCACACCTATACCATGTATACCTAAAAATCTTGTTTAAAATAATTTGTCTTTGTGAAGTATGGCAAAATTAAGGCACTAACAATGTCAACATATTATTAAAAAAAATTAGGTTCTTCAAGAGTTACTACACTGTGAAGAAAAGTAAAAACATCCTTGTATTTTTGACTATAATGTATTATAAAGCTTCAATGATTTTTGATATTTTTAAACAACTTTCTCGAAACACTATGCTGTTACAAACCAAACCAACTTTCATTAAAACAACCTAAGACCTGTGTTTTTAAATATTATGACTTTTCTTTAAACTTTTACATACATTTCAAATAAAACCTGTAACATTAATAACAAGTTCATACCCCATGATCCATTCTCAATACAGTTATACAAGGTTCTTTGAAGGAGAAGTGCTGTGATATAATATTGCTATCACGATGTTTGACAAACATCATCATGGATTCCGTATCTGGCCAAAATGGAAGGCACTACAAAAAAGAAAAGATACAGACATTAAAAAAACAAAACAAATAATATTTTATCAAATTACATATTGAAAATGGTATTTTTATGCATGAGTGAAACTGCTGGAGGAACTTTAGCTATGACAGTCTTGTAACTTAGTAGCATAGGATACAATATGCAAAAAGATGTTTAAAAATTCACTGATAAAATGTCATTCAATCTTAATTTTAGCTCTGGAATTGCATTCTAGTGCCTTAGGCCTATGTCCATCACTGCATATATTGAATACAATGAAATATTTAGTAAACAACATACCTTATATTTTCTGTTCACACATCTTTTTTCTCCAATTTATTTTGTGTAAAAAATGTTATTACTACAACACAATAACACTTTAATCTACTCACTTGAGAAGGTGCAATATCTAACCACAAGTCAGTTTGTTCATTTTCTTCCATGAAGCGAAGATATTGCTGAATAAGAAAGAAAAAAGTCCAAATGATGGGAAAATAACTAAAAGTGTGACTTTTTTTTATTCAATTTCTTTATGTTTGATTTTCTACACTGGTGTGTGCATTGCAACAGTGGCATTATAGATACTTGTATATCAAAAAAAATCTCATTAATTAGTGTTACCACTTAACACTTCTTTGATATTTAATTTTCACTGAGATAAAACAGTTACAAGAGTTGGGTTAGAATTTCTTATGGATGATTCCTGCATTAGTTTTCAAAGTCACAAAACTTCAGTATGAACAAAGAAACTTTATCCTTTTCAAAAACCAAAAATTTCTAGAAAACAAGAAACAAAAATTCTCATTCTTATATGATAGTTACAAAGATTCTTTGTACCCTAATAATTAAGAATGTTTTTTTTTCCTAAATTTTATTTTCACTTAATTCATTTAGACTGTATTAATGAATTTACCTGTGTGTTGTTCATCACTACCAGAAATGGAGTAATAATAATAATTTTGGTCAGCTGAAGATGGGATAGTTGGTTTGACAGGAACAGCTTTAGGCAAACAAATGAACTATTAATAGACTGTATAAATAGAAACTCCACACTCAAAAATTAAAAAAAAAGGTTATAGTTTCATTCTTAAGTAGAATGTCTCGAAAAATTGAAAGTCTACTATATATTTATACATGTGCATCAGTAAATAATTACATTCTTCTGTTTTGACTTCTTTATACCTGGCACAAGTAAATGATATAGAAAATTGTTTCCTAAATACCTTATATTTTCTCTTTCTTTCATTATCATGACAGACTACCACACCAGTGTTCCCAACAGTATCAAGAGAGAAAGACGGAGACCATCTGGAATTATACACTCGTATTCTGGCCTGTAGAGGAAAACATTATCCAAATAAATATTTATGTAAAAGAATAACTGAAACTCAAAAAAAAAAATATAGATATATACACACACTACATACATTTTCTAATTAATCAAAATCTGTTCAGAACTGCACTGCTAATAATTCAAATTAACAAACTAAAACCAACCATTCAATACTGCAACCAGAAAATGCCAGGAAGCACCAAATACTGAGTGTGCATGAGAAAGGACTTAGATCTTATGAAAAGCCACCCCAACCAAGAAGCTTCCTGTAAAAGAAGGGAAGTGTGAGAAGAGTATACCATTCGAGAATGGGCCAATAGAAGTCAGTCATCAAAGAAAAGGAATGCCAATTCCAGGCTATGAATATGATGAGTAAAGACCCTCACAATACAAACAAATATAAAAGTGGCCAATTCAAGAAGTTGGAAGATGTGGATCTGACAGATGGAACATAGAAAAGATATGGAAGAATGGCACAGAAGAATAAGTAGGAAGATGTCTGACACAATGACCGTGGCCAATCACAAATCAGTGAAAAAGACCATATAAAGGGTAAGAGAAAAGAAAAACGACTGTCAGCAGAAAATGAGGCCAACAGCAGGAGAAGAGTAAGAGATGGATTAGTCATGATATGAAGCCACAGACAAGAAGAGCAATGAACTAGATGTCTGGTGGAAGGAAGATGAGAAAAAAAAGGAAGGCCTGGAACTTGGAATGTGAAGGTTAGGGCTAGACTGAACCAGGTGAGGAACAGTAGTAAAGAGCAAGGTCAAGAAAGAAGAAAAATGTGGGAAGATAATAAGGACTGAAGTCATACAATGTCAGTCTAGGTCTCAAGAGAAACATTAACACCACTGCAAGTGTCTTGGTGAAGAAAAGGAACCGAATGAAGGCATACACAAATAGGAAGAAGGTGGACAGTAAAGAGGAACATAACCCGACCCAATAAGTCCCAAAATCAAAGGAGCAAAGTGAGGAAGGACACAGCAGAAGAAGTGGAACAGGCTAAGATAACAAGGAGAAAAAAGGAAGTTCTATAGAAAACTTCTCTGGAACACAATGAAGTGCCTCAGATAAAAGGTAGAGGTATGAGAAGAAATACAGGAGGGTAGTGAGAAAAAAATGAAGGTGCAAAAATGGGGAACCATAGAGTGAAATATATGGCAAAGGGCCCAATCCCCAAGCAGGTTAAATAGATGCCAAAGACAGGAAATAAAGAAAGAAAAGGAATAATATCTACAAGTCAGGACAAAAAGAGTCATGAATGAACATGAGAAGATGAGGCCTTTGGGTGTGAGAGGTGAAATATTAGAGAAAGTAGACAAAATAAACCTGAATAACAAGCAAGAAGGAAGGACAAGGTAAACCCCAAAAATTGGGATAATAGAATAAATAAAAAAAAGAAATACAAAAGGATGCAGGCTAAAGATAAAGAAAGGAACACACCTGAGAATGAAATCCAAAGAGATTGGAAGGTCAGGAACATTCTTCTAATGGTAAGGTACTATCCAAAGAAATTGGTTAAATTCGTAGTTCAGTAGATCAATCCTTACTGAAGAGAAAGAACATAGGCCAACAGAACAGGAGTAGGAGGCCCAGAAAGCATGTGGTAATCCAAAACACATTTAACAATGGCTGCAATGTAAATGAGCTTCCAGAAGCCATAGAAGAAATTAGGCCAGTGTGTGTTATATAGTCACTCAAACAGGACTAATATAAGTCACCAGCTTTTAAGAATTCATGATAAAAAAGTAAAGCTTTTGAAACTAAAGCCAAAAAAAACAAAAATCAAAGTTTCATTAGCAAATGCAAATCTTATCATTTTGAGCTCAGACAAAAAAATTGTAACACATCTATTCTATGTAATGTGAAGGAGAAGAATGAACCTGCAACAAATCACTAAACCTGTCCTTCTGTATAATAAGTCACAAACCACTTGTTTTGTGGAGATCGAGTGAATGTAAACTAGTTTTAACCTTGAAGTTATCTTATTCTATTTTTACTTTTATATTCACTTTAGACAAGATACAAACTGAAGGAAATTATATATATCAAGTAAAGAACAAACTAAAACAACTGTTTTAGCCATCCATTTCATTTTGTTTCACTTTAACCCTTGAAATTTACCAAGTTATTTAAAAAAAAGTTATGACTTTTGCAACAATTTAGGAAAATACAAAATATACAGAAATTGGCTGAAAAATATACGAAATATGAAGAAAGTGTTAGGCACCATGTTATAGTTATCAGTAGATAAACTAAATCACATAAACATCACAAATCATAAAATTTAATATTAATATAATAATGATGAACAATGGTTGCTCATATTTATTTTATTTACATAGTTTAAGTTAAGTGGAAACTACATTACTATTCTTAAAGACACAAAACTAGATAGAAATTTCATACAGTTGTAAACAGGCTAAATGTACTAAATCTTAAATACAAACCTTCTTTCTTTTGTGCTTCTTGAAACGGAAGAGAAGAGGTTCATGAGAGTTAGAAATGGTATTGTAGATTACATCAGACATTGACCCCTATAAACAAGAAGTTAGGTTTGTATCACTAAAATTATCTATTAATAACAAGTGTTCATAATGTGGATACCTTATTATATGTATTAGTTTTCCTGCAGCAATATTTTATAAGAATATGGAATTCACTGGGCCATATACTATGGTTTGAACATATTCTGAAGATGAAAAAATGATAATGTATTTTCTACGTACAATGTTTTGTCTCTATAAGTGAGACATGATCATGTACACTAAGTGCATTCAATGAAGTAACTAGTATATACCTTTCAGTATGGGCACCTGCAATTTTGCTGGAGGTTGTATGGGAAATTCACTTGTTCTCCGAGATACATACTGTAACTCGGAGATTTCTTATCGTGTCTTCACAAAACTGGTAAGATTTTGTTAAAGATTATAAGTATCATGTATACAATGAATGACATTATTTTAATTAAGGGTTTCTACTAAATATATTTTATATATTCATTGTACTTATTTGCATTTAGAGTTTAGTTTTAAGTATAAAAATGCTTTTCTTCATTTTGCAGTTTTCAAGTTTTATTTGCATAACCTCTATAACCTCCCAAATGAATATCAAAAGTTGTTTAAGGCAAATGTTTATATTTTATTTTTCATTTTCTCTACCACATCACTAATTGTAGATATTATCATCAACATACAATGCAATGAAATGTTTAAAATTAAGAAATAGAAAAAATGTACATGCCTTAATTTGTCATAGAATATCTTAAAAGATCTTCTTCTGGTAATATTTGTAATTTCAGGTCTTTTCCTTTTCACATATACTTAATTTTTAATGTTATATTTTCCTTTCCTGTCCTTTAGCATTTGCTATTCATCTTGACACAAGTCAACAACACCCTTGGGGCATTACTGTATCTTTTAGAGAGATGCGCAAGCCTTCAACAAAATTATTATACACTCTTGCAAGGTCGTAAGCCTTGAGAACTTGGGCAATGTTTGCGATAAATTGAAAAATGTTTAAACCTTTCAATTATGCATTTTGAAACATAAATAATACATAATTAGCTAACATATCAAAGTAAAACCTAAATGCAATTTAACTGTCTCTATAACTATAACATATTTAGGTAAGAACCAACCGTAAGTGCTATCATGGACAAAGTAGCCAATAATAATACTACTGGTAGTTACTTCTATCTGATGACGACAACTGAGCGCCAATTTCAAAATAATTATTGTTGGATTATAATGCAGAATGAACTCTTTTTAATGACTATATACACATATGTCAAGTAATAACATATAATTTGTAAAACTCAAGGAATAGTATAGAAGGTGGATATGGCACCTGTCAAGAGATGAAAATATTTATTTCTAGTTAAAGAACTTTAGAACATACATGTCAATAGGGCAAGTAAACATACTTACCATCTAGACTTAAATCTACCAGACTGGGGTTACCTTATTCAAAACCAATAGTGTGAAAGTTGAGATTTTTCACAGCTTGGGGGTTACGTGATAACAAAGCTGAAGTTTAAATTGCTGTTTTTTAAAGATTTCTTTTCATACAATTGATTTAAAATTTAGATAACATAAAACTCAGAATAATAACATACATTATAATATTAATTTCATTGACATACACTGATAGTAGAGCTGTTTAATTATATTTTGAATGCAACTCAATGACTTCCACAGAACCCTTTTGAGATGGGTCACAGGTGAAAGGCTATGTCATCTCATTTGTTGACTCACATTCAAAATTTTATTGAACAACTATTTCATGAATTTATGTCAATAAGTTTGGTATCAAAGTGTAGATTATAATTCAAATTTTAAAACTATATATTACTCAATTTCTTAATTTAAAGGCAAATATTAAAAAAATACAGATAAACATTTATTTCTGTGTGTCACGTGGTATGTTGAATGCATTACTGGTTCAAATTAGATGTTTGTGAAGTCAAAATACTAAGTCTATAGTTTCGAACAAATTAGACACTCAAATTACCAATATTGACAAGCTAGAATATAAAATAAGAGCCATTTATTTTTTCAATTTGCTAAGATATTGTTCATGTAACAAATTAAACAGAGTGGCACCCCACCCACCTCTTTCCATTTTTGGAAACAATCCCATATATACACTTACTTCTATATATGACATGAATAACCAATCAGAAGCTCAGAATGTCCCCATAGTGGCTTTCTTAGCCATTTTAAATTCTTAGGATGCTATCTATTTCAACGAGATAGGATGTGTCTTTAGTCTGCTCAAAATTTCATTTTTTTTTTTGACTAAAATACATCTTAGTTATTAAGCTTTATAAATTATAATGGAATTCTATGGAATTGATGTAGTAATTTATGATTTTTTTTGTTATTCAACTGTATATATATATAAAACCTAAAAAAAATATTTTGTTTCATATCCTCCACGTGCCAAATTTTTAAAGGCTTAGAAACCTACATAAAGCAGCAACTGAGTACAAAGGTCATAACTAGAAGAGATAATTGTTTGCTTTACTTCTTTATTTACTGTTTTATGTTTTAGGAAAAAATATGTTTGAGAACTTATTTCAAAATAGCAACAATCTATATACATATATAATGTATAATAATTGAAATGTGA
>NW_013666602.1:169897-172371 GCF_000517525.1 Limulus polyphemus | reverse complement strand
AATTCATATTTATTTCCTAATTTTTTATGGTGGTTGCGAGGTCAGGAAATCTACTGAACCTGTACAGAGATTAATTACTGAAAATAACAGATAAAATATAAAGTTTTTTTTTAAGAAATGTTTGATAACTATCTCTACATTATACAAATTTCACATGTGAAATTTAAAAATTGTTTGATTCATAAATATATTTTTAATCTTAAAATGAATATTACTTTGCACCATAGATAGGCAACATGCATAATGAAAAAATAGACATGAGAAAAACATTGCTTTATAAACCTTAAGACTCAATCAAAAATTTGACATTTTGCATATGAAAGCATTGTAATGTTTGCTGATAATCTGCCAAATTTCATTAATATTTGCTTATTAATTTAAAAGTTATAGCATGAAAACTATAACAAGTACAAAATGGTTATGAAGTTGGTCCTAAGGACCGAGCCGATACTGAAAAAGTTAAGGGAATATGTGATCATGTCTCACTTACAAGTGAAACACTGTACATAAGAAATATATAATCTTCACACAAAAAAGATGTTTCAAGAACGTTGAATAATTGTGTGTGTGCCTCTAAAATGGAAATTATATAAAAGGTACATCATTAAACATGCTTTTACATTATATGCATAGCAATCTAAAATATATTATTTTTTTACAAGCTACAGATTTTAGAGTAAGGAAGATATTTTTTTAAAATAGGTATGACTTTTCAATCACTGGTGCGATCATTCTGAAGTATACAAGTGTCAATGGTAAAGAGGGTTTAGGTATTTAAATCAACATTCAACAATCTAACAGTGTATTTAAATTTCAGAATTGATAATGGTTACTTACACTTGCGAATATCAATTCACAGGAATTGACTGATTATTTACTTATGGCTGAACAGAAAACAAACAAACAAATAGTGTATAAATAGGAATATGTGGAAGATTAGGATTAAAGAAATAATGATCAAAGACATATAGAAATGTGCCTGGGTATTTGTTAATTGTGGGATTGTTTGATTGTATTAACCCTATCGCCATGGGTGTCCTTTACATTCAAAATTTTATTAAAATACTTTTTGTTTATGGTATACCAATTAGTATAGCATCAAATCTTAGTTGATAATCCATATTTTAATAGTATGTAAGTTTAAGTTCTTAATTCTGTAAGGCAATATTTAAAAAAATCCTGAATTTCCCATAGTGTGAAACACGTGACACATTTCCTTTAGGTATCTTTTCTTCTCTAGTTTTGATAAAAGAGTTAGCACAAAGGATCACATATAAAGTGTAATAGACTTAAAATAAGACCCAAAACTCGAACACTTTCGAATAGTTTACTATTCTTTGTTCTCCTGTTTTGGGTCTTATTTCAAGTCTGTTTTCTTCTCTAGTTTATCCACCACCCCTCCAATTTATGACAAAATCAAACATAAATTACTCACTATAAAAATCTTCATTGTTCAATCTTCAGACAAGCCATAATTTTTATAGCCTTAAATTTTGTTTGGTTACAGAGCTATCAAATAGAAAATTATACCTTCTGCCATACCCACCTGTGACATCCTCTCTTTCAGGATTTGTTAATAGTTCTCTCTTAAATATAATTATATATTACCTAGAACCAATAGAAAGCCAAGGTTTTCATCTATCAAATGGCGTATTATACTGAATTGTGTTCTGAACAGATAATCGTCAATTTCACCTGTAGTACAGGCTTTTTTACCAAGGGAATGGTAATGACTAACTTGGATGAATTTGTAACAGCACTTGTTGCATAGTTAGAAATCAAGAAAAATTGTGATTGTTAGAGGAAATAGTCTGCTTTTCACATGTTATTATTCTATGTTCTTTGGTGCATCATTTAATTAAATACAAATTATTTATTGTACGACCATTAGCATAAAAAAGTAGGTTTAAGTGGCACAATATTTGATAATAAAAAAAAGAATACTCAGGTAAGTACTTTATTTCTTGTTTTTCATGTTTATTCCTTATTTATTATTATAAAAGTAACTAAAATGTAAAAATAGGGGTCTCTTTATGTTAGTTAAGATTAGATTAGGTAAAATAAATAATGACAATAATAATTTAATAAAATATTTCACGAGACACACAAGCGAGCAGCTTGGAGTAGCCTACGGGTAAGGTAATTCAATAGCGTAGCAAGAGCTGCACGTTCCCCAAGTGATTCAATTCATAATACTTGCATAATATAGGTTTGACAGTTTAATGGGTTAGTTATATGAGCTGTGACGTTTAGTTACCAATGCTATATATATATACATATAATCAGTTGCAAATGTAATGTAGTGCCTATAAATGGAATGCATGGCAGGATGATTATCATGACTCATTTGTAAACATTTTACTATGCATTCAGTAATTAGTATATATACACAGCATGGTCACAAGTAAATAGACACCACCTTTTCAGAAAAAGATAAATTTTTTAGTCATATTCACATGAATTGATATATTTAT